>NC_090646.1:234885875-234978375 GCF_040937935.1 Hyperolius riggenbachi | reverse complement strand
AAACGAACTCCCCATCGCCGTTCTGCTAATCTGATGGTAAACTTGTTCATTGAATGTGAAGATATTATTCTGAAGGATAAATTCAGCGCATTGTAGCAGAAATGTTTGTTGTGTTGTAGGCATGGAGGGATTGGAGGCTAGGAAATATTGTAGTGCGCTGAGGCCGAATGGATGGGGGATGTTGGTGTAAAGGGCAGAAACGTCACATGTCAGCCAGACATAGTCAGGCTGCCAGGGGACATCCTGCAATAAACAAATAAGTTGCTGAGAATCTTTGAGGAATGATGGAAGGGATTGGACATGTGTTTGTAAATGTTGATCAAGAAATTTGGAGAGATTGCTGGTGATTGAGTTGACTCCTGAAATAATCGGTCGGCCAGGAGGTTTATGGAGACTTTTATGTATTTTGGGTAAATAATAAAAGTTCGGAGTGGTTGGTTGGGTGTTGATTATAAAATTATTTTCATTTTTTGGCGATGATTTTGGATAAAAAGGCATTATTGATAAAAGTATTCAATGCGAGGTTAAGCGCGGGTGTTGGGTCTGATGTCAAGATTTCGTAATGTGTGGGGTTGTTGAGGAGTCTAGCTGCTTCGTCTAAGTAGTCGGACCGATTGAGTATGACAATGCCACCCCCTTTGTCGGCTGGTTTGATGATGAGATTATGATTTTTTTGTTGTAAGGATTTAATAGCAGAGGTTTCGTTACGGTTGAGGTTGGAATTTAGTGGAGGTGGATTGTTGTGTAAAGTTTGTAGATCATTGAGTACCATGGTGTAGAATGTATCAATGAAGTGACCCTTGGAGGCCACTGGATAGAATCGTGATCTACCTTTCAGTTGTGTGGTAATATATTTTTCAGTGTTTAGTTCAGCTTGTGTAATGAATGAGATGGGTAGGGCGTCAGTGTTCGTGATTATGAGTGAGGGGAGATCGGGGTCAGAGCTGGGTTTGAAAGATTTTATTGCAAAATGCCTTTTTAAAGTGAGCTTTTGAATATAGCTGTTAAGATCCGCAAAGAGTTCAAAAGTGTTGATTTGGTTGGTAGGACAGAAGGAAAGACCTTTCTCCAATACTGCCGTTTCATGTGCATTGAGGGTATGGTCAGACAAATTGAAGATACATTTATTTTTAGGGGTCAGGGAGTTTTGTGTGATTGGGGTTTGCTTCTTTTTCCTTTTTCCTCTACTTCCTCTTTTTCTAGGTCTGGTAATTGGCGTTTTGATTTGTTCGGAGGCTGGAGATATACCTTCTCTGAACGGGGGCTTGGTAGTTGGGTGGTGAGGATGTTTTGCGACAAAGCTGAGGGGAGCTCTAAAAAAGAGTAAGTTAGGGTGTTGTTAGCTGAATCATTGATAGATATAGGGTTGGTGGAAGGGGGCACGGGGAAAATATTGGTTATGGTATTTTGTGTATGTGGACTGGTGGTATTGCTACTCGCCAGGGGAACAGAAATCATGTTTGTGGGTGATTTTAGGCTGGAATTGTCTGGCGGGCTTGGTGAGTCTGGATCTGAGTTGTAGATGCTGATCTGGGATGCCCTGATGGGTGAGCTGGGGGGTGGCCTCTGGTGGTTTGGATGCCGGGGAATTTTTTTGTTCTGACTGGGTTGAATTTGTGGCAGTTTTTTTTAACGATGCAGGCGGTCCATTTGGGATGAAATTGACCCATTCCTTGCAATCACATCCCTACTATAACATATCACTAAACACTATTTTTGAAGTACTATTCTTATTACACTAACTAATAATCCATTTGTATCTTTTTATGGCAACATTTATAGCTATGCCTCTGTCTTTTGTTTACAGTTGTTTATCCCCTGCTTATTGCCTGAAGAAGTGGGCTGTGCCCGCGAAACGCATTGCATCTTTGGGGTATTTTCAATAAATGTGTATATCTATATATTTACAGTCCTCGGTGTCTGCTTTAACGGAGGCGAGTCCACCACTTCCTCCCAGCAATTTTTTTTTAAATGTTATGTACTTTTATCCTTCTGGCGCCTCTGTTCACCTACCAATATATAGAGAATTAATGGAATCCTATGGAATGGACTGGGGGAGAGTGTAAATAGTAGCCAGTATTTTATTGCTAGTATGCCCAATCGAAATACCAAAGATTGCATTGTGTGTAGGGACAGTAAGACCCCGGGTGGCAGGCATAAAACCACCTATTATTGCGAAACTTGCTCATGCAGGCCCGGATTACACCCAGGAAACTGTTTTTCAATTTACCATACCTTGACTTTCTCCTCTGCTACCAGCCAATAGAAGATGCCAAACTGTCCAAATAAGGTATCAAATTAAACATTATAATGTGTTCTATAAAATAAGATATACCATGTTACTGTGTTACGTTCAATGTTAAAATGAGAGAGAGAGTAAGAGGGAGAGCGCATTTCTTTAAAAAAAACTCAGAGCAGAAACTACTTCCTTTAGGAAAGAACTCCGAGTGGAAAGGGTTAAACAATACCAGTTGCCTGGCAGCCCTGCTGATCTCTTTTGCTGCAGTAGTGTCTGAATCACACCTGAAACAAGCATGCAGCTAATCCTGTCAGATCAGACAATAATGTCAGAAACACCTTATCTGCTGCATCCTTGTTCAGGGTCTATGGCTAAAAGCATTAGAGGCAGAGCATCAGCAGGATAGCCAGGCAATGGGCAATACTTATAAAGAAATAAATATGGCGGTCTCCATATCCCTCTCACTTCACTTGTTCTTTTAGTAGACACCACATGTCTATATGAGGAGGTGGGACCGGCTGCAATCACGTGTTGAAGGTGGGAAGGCTCAAGTTCTGGTAACAGCAAATAACAGGCTATAAGAGCCTTGAGACTGCATGGATAGCTGCACAGCTGTAGGTGGTACAGCCAAACAAGGATTTTTTTCAGTTTGGAAAGTATTATTGTTTAAAGGTAATACTTTACACTAATCCACACAATTACCTTCAGAATGTGTCATGTTCTGTTTTGTTTTTAGTTGCATTTTAAACCTTCAGGTTTTTATTTGGAAAGTGGGAGGTAGAAAAAGCACCCAGTGGAAACTAGCCCAAAAAGGGGTTGGGGGGGGGGGGGGGACATCTTAGGCAACAGGACTGCCAGGCAACTGGTATTGTATGAAAGGAAATAAATACTGAAGCCTCCATATTGCTCTTGTTTTAGGTTACGTTTACCATTTTAAATTCTTACCAGTCAAAATTCAACATACTTAAACTATAACATGAAAAATAAAATAATGGGCAAGCGAGTAGATATCACACGAGCACACACAAATGTTACATCTATTAACTGCTCAGTGCTCACTTAACCACTTTTTTCATGCAATACATAGACATTAAGTACTGAGCAGTGCAACTTTATACAAATAAACTGTTACCCACATAAAATAACCAGCGTAAATCTTTGAGTTAGGCTAGGTCCCCACTTGTCCATTTGCAGATCGGATCCATTTCAAACGGATCAGTTTGTCGGGAAAAAAATTCTCCCCGTTTTGCCTTTTCTGCTGCATACGTTTCTAGTCTGTGGAAACTTATGCCCTGGCTGTGGGTGGGGGGCCACCGAATTGGAGGGGGAAGCAGTTAGGATGGGGGCAGCGGGCATAGCGGCGGGGATGGGGGTTGACTTCCTGCAATGCCGCCCTCTATATTTTAGTGGGCGGCAATGCAGGAAGTCACGCAGCAAGCGGAGGAAGGAAGGAAGGTAAATTTTCCCGCTCGCTGCATACATTATTTGCGCAAATAGCTGAAAGGGGAGCAGGAACAGAGGGAACCCAGGTGAGGGAGGGGGCGACCCCCCCACCGCTGTGCCCACTGCCCCCCATCCTAGCTGCTTTCCCCTCTAGCCTAGACCTGGGGACACCTATGCTAAGTTGAGGAGCAGGCAGTAGGCAATCTGGATCTCCCTCCATTTCTGTGCCTGTGTAGAGGGAGATCCATTGTTGCATTGGCTGCCACTACCCCTCCGTGTATCCAGGCTCAGTGTGGGGTCCATGAAGTCCCAACAAGTCCGGACCGTCCGTTCAGTTTTTCAGCACAAATCGCCCGGGATGCACATGGATCCGGTTTTTATTCAGTGAAAACGGCTATTTTTAACATTGGTATCCATCGGGCCAAAAAACGGAGACAAGGATACGTTTTTAAAACACATGTGAACCTACTCTTACAGTAAATACTGTTTTGTCAATCAACCACAATGCACTATTGGGTAGGTTGGCATATCTCTAGCAGGGTACGCTTATTGGACTCTAATACAGAAAGGTGCAGCACCCACTGAGTAATACATATGTTGTGTAACCTCAAAACAGATAAAAAGGTCACAGGAGCCCTTGCGTAATAAAGGGCACCACCGTAGGTGGCCATTATAAAAGACGTGATTTGCAGCAAAGAAGGGAAATTTGGTTGCACGGAGGCACCCGATAAAATTACGGATGCCAAGGCATACCAGTATGCAAATTGTAACATTGCATAGAGGGCGCCCAAATTTACCTTCATTGACACAAATCATGGCTTTGTGGCAAGAGATGTAGGTTAGGGTTAGGAGGGGGGTAAAGTGTTAGGGGCTGGGGATTTTAGGCACCACCTGCTGGGTTAAGGGTAAGGCATAGGTAGAGGGAGAGTTAAGGGTTAGGTATCATTAGAGGGTGGTTTTAGAGTTAGGCATTGGTAGAGGGAGGTCTAAGGGTTAGTCATCAGTAGAGGGAGGTCTTAGGGTTAGGCATCAGTAGAGGGAGGTCTTAGGGTTAGGCATCGGTAGAGGGAGGTCTTAGGGTTAGGCATCGGTAGAGGGAGGTCTTAGGGTTAGGCATTGGTAGAGGGAGGTCTAAGGGTTAGGCATCAGTAGAGGGAGGTCTAAGGGTTAGGCATCAGTAGAGGGAGGTCTAAGGGTTAGGCACCAGTAGAGGAAGGTCTTAGGGTTATGTATCGGTAGAGGGAGGTCTTAGGGTTAGGCATTGGTAGATGGAGGCTTTAGGGTTAGGTATCGTCAGAGGAAGGTTTTAGGGTTAGGCATCGGTAGAGGGAGGACTTAGGGTTAGGCATCAGCAGAGGGAGGTCTTAGGGTTAGACATTAGTAGAAGGCAGGTTCTGTGTGAGAGTATGGTTAGGTTATGACATAGTAAAGTATCAGTAAAGCTTACCGACGTCTCACTATTTGAATTAAGTAGTAGAATATCAGTGATTTTACTGATATTCTCCACGCAGCAATCCCCCACGCCCTTTTTTTCCAAGCACCTTTCTTACATGAAACTTCCTAGATTCTATTAACTGCTGCAAGATAAATGTCCCATAGTAAACAAGTAGTAAATGCATTTTTCCTCTAGCTTTAGCAATTACACACATAGACAAAAAATGAAATAATTAATAAGTTAATTAAAAAATGAAACATTTCAATTGTACATTTATTTATTGCTGAATAGAAATACAGTTTTCAGTAGTAAAATGTGATGAACTTGTTATATGACAGAGGAAGATGCTGGCAATGAAGGTTCAGTATACCAAGAAATGATTGGCTGTCGAGATGCAAGTCAAACACAAACGTTTAACGAAGAGTTTAATGAAGAGTACAATGAAGAGACACTGATAACTGCTTGCACTGAAGATGATGTGTACATTGTATTTGAAACTAACGCTGCTGTGCAAAGAGGCCAAAAATCTTTTATTGCACACAATGACCCAACTCCAGAGGAAACATCATGCAGATTTGAAGGTAACAATAATAAATATGTTCAGTCCTGTCATGGACCTGGCACTGTAATTCCATGCATCAGTGTTCTGTAATATATGGGGTGTGCTGAACCACCTGCCATTACACTTCATAGCTGAATTATAGCTACAAGCTTTGTTTTATATAAACCTGTGGGCGTAACTTGTACATCTTGCCAAAGCACTTTATTATTCTGAGCAGAAATATATTAGCATTGTTCCCATGTTTTTTTTTCCCTGTATTTCCCCCCTTGCAATACTATAAGCTGTGTCTGGGGTAACAGCCAGGGATGCTCGGATGTGCCTCATCCACGAATTCGGAAATCCGCGTGGTTGAAAAAAAAAATCCGCATTCGGCCCCGCCGCATGCGGATTTTCGTTCGCGTCCACGCAACCACGCGGATTTTCTGCCGTGAATGGCGTAATCACGCGTGGATTCCCGCCCGGAGGCGGATTTTCTTTTAACGTTAATAACAAAGCCCCCATACATGCTACAATCCCCCAAATTGCATGGATTATCGAGGTGATAAGGGGCAACATAACTTGAACATAAAAAATTCCCCAAAATTTTTTTTTTCTAGAGAAAATGGATTTTAAAGTGAAATCAACACTTTAAATGGGGCTATTAATTGGTAATAAGTGGTTTTAAAAGGGGATATACGCGTTAAGCAGTCAAAGAGGTGAAGGCGAGTTCCAATGGCACTTGGCGGCGAAGGTACCACTGGAGGAGGATGAGTGGCTGACGCCAAAAAGGCCCCAGAGAGGTTTTTGTAATTTTTTTTTTTTTTTGCAGCAATTAGCAATGACATCGCAGCAGAGTTGTCAGTGGACACGGGCAGTGTGAACGCAGAGTGCAGTGGTGGTAGCGACTGAGTCAGGAGAAGGACTATGCGGGCGGTCAGTTCAGCAGCACAGAAGGACCACGGCAACATACTGGTAGTAGTAGTAGCAGCACAGCATCATAGTGCTGGCCAAAAAATTAAATGCACCCGGTGACCCGGGCAGTGTGAACGCAGACAGAGTACATTGGTGGAAGCGAGTGAGTCAGGAGGAGGAGGACAATGCCGGCGGTCAATTCAGCAGCACAGAAGGACCATGGCAACATACTGGTGCTAGTAGTAGCAGCACAGCGTCATAGTGCTGGCCAAAAAATTAAATGCACCCGGTGACCCAGGCAGTGATAACGCAGACAGAGTGCATTGGTGGTACCGTGGTAGCGACTGAGTCAGGAGGAGGAGGAGGACAAAGCGGGCGTTCAGTTCAGCAGCAGCAGCACAGAAGGACCATGGCAACATACTGGTGGTAGTAGTAGCAGTAGCAGCACAGCGTCATAGTGCTGGCCAAAAAATTAAATGCACCCGGTGACCCGGGCAGTGATAACGCAGACAGAGTGCATTGGTGGTACCGTGGTAGCAACTAAGTCAGGAGGAGGAGGAGGACAAAGCGGGCGTTCAGTTCAGCAGCAGCAGCAGCACAGAAGGACCATGGCAACATACTAGTGGTAGTAGTAGCAGTAGCAGCACAGCGTCATAGTGCTGGCCAAAAAATTATATGCACCCGGTGACCCGGGCAGTGATAACGCAGACAGAGTACATTGGTGGTACCGTGGTAGCGACTGAGTCAGGAGGAGGAGGACAAAGCGGGCGTTCAGTTCAGCAGCAGCAGCAGCACAGAAGGACCATGGCAACATACTGGTGGTAGTAGTAGCAGTAGCAGCACAGCGTCATAGTGCTGGCCAAAAAATTAAATGCACCCAGTGACCCAGGCAGTGTGAACGCAGAGTGTAGTAGCGACTGAGTCAGGAGGACAAAGCGGGCGGTCAGTTCAGCAGCTCAGAAGGAGGACCATGGCAACTTACTGGTAGTAGTACCATAACACCAAAAAATTAACCAAGGTAGGCACTAGGCAGGTAGTAACTGTCTTTATAAAGGCAGGCATAGTTAACAACAGCACATGCAGCAGCCACTTCATGTCCCTCTGTGTCCGACAATAGGGGCCAGGAACTCACCTTCCACCCAAGCCTGGTTGATTTTCAGGAAGGTGAGTTTGTCCACAGAGGCGTGGGAGAGCCGAGAGCGCTTCTCTGTGACCACGCCACCGGCCGCACTAAAGCATCTCTCTGAGAGGACACTGGAAGGAGGGCAGGATAGGAGTTCCAGGGCGTACTGGGAAAGCTCGCTCCAGATGTCCAGTCTCTTGACCCAGTACTCCAAGGGGTCCACGGGGCTGTCGGTGTCATTGAGCCCGCTGGATGACCCCATATAGTCAGACACCATGGTGGTCAGTCGTTGCTTGTGCTGGTTGGTGGTGGATGCTGTGGCGGGCACCTCTGTTCTGGGCTGCTGCACTGCATACAGGCTCTTGCTTAGGCTCTTCAGGTCTCCGGTGCGCCAGTTGCTGCTGCTGCTGCTGCTGGTGGTTGTTGTTGTGCTGCTAGTGGCAATGGCAGGCACCTCTTGCTGGCTTGGGAGAGCAGTTACAGTGGGGGTGGAAGGCTGGGGGAATGCTTCCAGTAGTCTGTGCACAAGGGCCTCCTTCAACTCCCTTGTGCGTTGCTCGGTGGTGGATGGCGTCATTAAGTCTTCCAGCTTCCCTTTCAGACGGGGATCAAGCATCAAGGTAATCCAGATGTCCTCCCTTGAACGCATCTGGATCACCTGGGGGTCCCTGCGAAGGCAGTGCAACATAGCTGAATAGCTGAATTATAGCTACAAGCTTTGTTTTATATAAACCTGTGGGCGTAACTTGTACATCTTGCCAAAGCACTTTATTATTCTGAGCAGAAATATATTAGCATTGTTCCCATGTTTTTTTTTCCCTGTATTTCCCCCCTTGCAATACTATAAGCTGTGTCTGGGGTAACAGCCAGGGATGCTCGGATGTGCCTCATCCACGAATTCGGAAATCCGCGTGGTTGAAAAAAAAAATCCGCATTCGGCCCCGCCGCATGCGGATTTTCGTTCGCGTCCACGCAACCACGCGGATTTTCTGCCGTGAATGGCGTAATCACGCGTGGATTCCCGCCCGGAGGCGGATTTTCTTTTAACGTTAATAACAAAGCCCCCATACATGCTACAATCCCCCAAATTGCATGGATTATCGAGGTGATAAGGGGCAACATAACTTCAACATAAAAAATTCCCCAAATTTTTTTTTTTCTAGAGAAAATGGATTTTAAAGTGAAATCAACACTTTAAATGGGGCTATTAATTGGTAATAAGTGGTTTTGAAAAGGGATATACGCGTTAAGCAGTCAAAGAGGTGAAGGCGAGTTCCAATGGCACTCGGCGGCGAAGGTACCGCTGGAGGAGGATGAGTGGCTGACGCTAAAAAGGCCCCAGAGAGGTTTTTGTAATTTTTTTTTTTTTTTTTGCAGCAATTAGCAATGACATCGCAGCAGAGTTGTCAGTGGACACGGGCAGTGTGAACGCAGAGTGCAGTGGTGGTAGCGACTGAGTCAGGAGAAGGACTATGCGGGCGGTCAGTTCAGCAGCACAGAAGGACCACGGCAACATACTGGTAGTAGTAGTAGCAGCACAGCGTCATAGTGCTGGCCAAAAAATTAAATGCACCCGGTGACCCGGGCAGTGTGAACGCAGACAGAGTACATTGGTGGAAGCGAGTGAGTCAGGAGGAGGAGGACAATGCCGGCGGTCAATGCAGCAGCACAGAAGGACCATGGCAACATACTGGTGCTAGTAGTAGCAGCACAGCGTCATAGTGCTGGCCAAAAAATTAAATGCACCCGGTGACCCAGGCAGTGATAACGCAGACAGAGTGCATTGGTGGTACCGTGGTAGCGACTGAGTCAGGAGGAGGAGGAGGACAAAGCGGGCGTTCAGTTCAGCAGCAGCAGCAGCACAGAAGGACCATGGCAACATACTGGTGGTAGTAGTAGCAGTAGCAGCACAGCGTCATAGTGCTGGCCACCTCTGTTCTGGGCTGCTGCACTGCATACAGGCTCTTGCTTAGGCTCTTCAGGTCTCCGGTGCGCCAGTTGCTGCTGCTGCTGCTGCTGGTGGTTGTTGTTGTGCTGCTAGTGGCAATGGCAGGCACCTCTTGCTGGCTTGGGAGAGCAGTTACAGTGGGGGTGGAAGGCTGGGGGAATGCTTCCAGTAGTCTGTGCACAAGGGCCTCCTTCAACTCCCTTGTGCGTTGCTCGGTGGTGGATGGCGTCATTAAATCTTCCAGCTTCCCTTTCAGACGGAGATCAAGCATCAAGGTAATCCAGATGTCCTCCCTTGAACGCATCTGGATCACCTGGGGGTCCCTGCGAAGGCAGTGCAACATGTGCACAGCCATGGGAAGCAAGTGGGCCCTGCCAGCAAGATCTTCCTCGTCCTCGCCATTGTCCCATAACGCATGCCTGTCCTCTTCCTGTGCCATGTCGTTGTCCTCCTCAAACCGCCATCCACGTACAACGCCTGCTGCACTCTGCTCCTTCTCCTCATTCAGGTTAGGGACCTCCAACTCTTCCACTACCTGCTGTGAGCCCTCCTCTGAGCTGAACTGTGCTGCCATCTGCTCCTGTTCTTCCAACTGCCTCAGGGCTTCATCCCCACGCTCAATTAAATTGTCCATTGCCTGCTCCAGTAGACAAACCAAGGGCACCCACTGGCACACAGAGGCCCGCTCCTCACTGACCATCTTGGTTGCCTCCAGGAAGGGACTCAGCACCAGGCATACTTGCTGCATCAGTGTCCACTGAGTGGCAGTAATCATGGGGACTTGCTGGTTGCTGGGGACACTTGGGTCTAGCATGTAGGCCCTAAGAGCCAGCCTGTGCTGACACAGCCGCTCCAACATGGCCAGAGTCGAATTCCAGCGAACTGGCATGTCGATGATCATCCGGTGTTGTGGCCTTCCATACTGCTGCTGTAAGGTGGACAAGAGTGCAGAGGCAGTGGCTGACAGGCCGAAAAAGCATACCACCGCCCGGGCATCCTGCAGCAGCTCGCTCATCCCCTGGTAGGTGCGCAAGAAGCGCTACACCACAAGATTGAGCACGTGGGCCAAGCAGGGGATGTGCTGGAGGTTTCCCTGCTGCACTGCTGCCACCAGGTTGGCCCCGTTATCGGCTGCCACATACCCCACTTCCAGGCCTCTGGGGGTCAGCCACCTCCGCTCCTGCTTCCTGAGGGCGGCCAGGACGTTGGTGGCCATAAGCCTCTCCTTCCCCAGGGTCACCAATTCTAAAAGGGCTTGGCAGTGCCGAGGCTTGGCGCTGCTGCTGCCGAGGCGGGCTTGCTTTCCGGGTGCAGAGGGAGTGTCGTGACAGGACCCTTCTGCATCCCCCCTGATCCCGCGTGGTGGAACCACTAGCTGGGCTGATGCGCTCTTGTCCTCCCTCCCTTCCATCAGTGTCACCCAGTGGGCCGTAAAGGACAGGTAGCGACCTGTCCCAAATCTGCTACTCCACGAGTCCATGGTCACGTGGACCCGCTTGCCCACAGAGTAGTCCAGGGAACGGGCCACGTTTTCCACCGCAAACTTGTGGAGTGCTGGGATCGCGCTCCTGCTGAAATAGTGGCGACTGGGGACTTGCCACTCGGGGATGCCAAATTGGAGCAGCGTCCGCATGGCGCTCCCCTCCTGCACCAGGGAGTAGGGAAGCAGCTGTGATGCCATGGCCCGGGCCAGCAAGCCATTTAGTTTGCGGATCCGCCTGTGGCTTGGAGGCAGAGGCTTGGTCAGACCCTGAAAGGTGTCGCTCAGCAGGGTCTGACGACGCTGGGATGCAGGGGAGACAGAGGAGAGAGACGAACACTGGCTGCCAGCCTCAATGTCTGTGTCCTGAGTAGCCGAGGTGAAAGAGCGCTTGCGTGCTACTACTGCTGCTGCTGTGGGGGATTCACGACCCTGAGGGAGGGATGATGCTGCTGCGCTGGTGGGCATTCTGCTCTCAGGAACCCCTGCCAGCAGTGCCTGTTTCCTCTTAAAGTCCGCATACTCGCGGCAGTGGCGGCTTCTCAGGTGGCCCTGGAGGGATGAGGTACCCATCTTGCTCAGACTTTTCCCACGGCTCAATCTTTTGCTGCATAACCTGCACACCGCATACCTTTTGTCATCAGTACATTCCTCAAAGCAATCCCACACTGGTGACTTTAATTTACTGCGGCCCCCACTAGCAGAGGGTGCAGCGGAACAATGTGTGGTATTAGTTTATGGGGGTTGCATGGTGGTGGTGCCGGCTGAAGCAGTGTCCTGTCTACTTCCTCCACGCCCACTGCTGCCGATGCCCCCCTGCCTGACATATGGCGATATCCTTGCCTAGGCCGAGGTGACTCGTCATCCTGCTCTGCCTCTGACCATTCTTCCACGGACTCAGCAGGCTGCACATAGTTAGGGTCCACAACGTCGTCATCATCAGCAGCATCTTCATAATCCAGCTCTTCCTCTGAGTCCACCGCCTCCTCTTCTGTCCCTACATCCCCAGACACAGACCCCTCTTCTTCATCACCAGAACTCAACAACGCTTGTGATTGTGGCCCGATCTCAATCTCTGCCACATCAGTCCCCAGTAAGTCCTGAGCTTCTTGCATCAGCAGGTTCCCAAAAGCCGGACTGAGGGACAGAACGCTGTCATCCTGGGAGGGCTGCTGACCAGTGGGTGCTGGGGTGGATGTCACAACAAGCGTGGGACGTTGGCTGCTGCTGCTGCTGCTTGGAGTGGTGCTCACAGTAGAGGTCTGGGAGGAAGTCATGATGTCCATGAGTACGTCAGGTTCCATTTGCTCAACCACCATACGGGGACCAGAAATTTTAAAATATTTGGACAATGGCGTCCGCTGACTCGGCCCAGGCTTTGCTGCCCCCCTTTCTGCTGCATCACGACCACGTACAGCTGGGCGTCCTCTCCCTGGACGTGGAGCAGTCCCAGAAGTGGCTGAGGCAAATGCAATTGAACTCCCTTTCCTCTCACCCCGCGAAACCCTGCCAGACATGTTGCTAGTAATGAATCACTGGATGCAGTGGGCACAGTACAAGGTCACTGAAGGATGCACCAGGCACAGTACAACAGCACTGAAGGATGCAGTGGGCACAGTACAAGGTCACTGAAGGATGCAGTGGGCACAGCAGTGGGCACTGGATATACAACTAGGTCACTGAAGGATGCAGTGGGCACAGTACAAGGTCACTGAAGGATGCAGTGGGCACAGCAGTGGGCACTGGATATACAACTAGGTCACTGAAGGATGCAGTGGGCACAGTACAAGGTCACTGAAGGATGCAGTGGGCACAGCAGTGGGCACTGGATATACAACTAGGTCACTGAAGGATGCAGTGGGCACAGTACAAGGTCACTGAAGGATGCAGTGGGCACAGTACAAGGTCACTGAAGGATGCAGTGGGCACTGGATATACACCTAGGTCACTGAAGGATGCAGTGGGCACAGTACAAGGTCACTGAAGGATGCAGTGGGCACAGTACAAGGTCACTGAAGGATGCAGTGGGCACAGCAGTGGGCACTGGATATACACCTAGGTCACTGAAGGATGCAGTGGGCACAGTACAAGGTCACTGAAGGATGCAGTGGGCACAGCAGTGGGCTGGGCACTGGATATACAACTAGGTCACTGAAGGATGCAGTGGGCACAGTACAAGGTCACTGAAGGATGCAGTGGGCACAGTACAAGGTCACTGAAGGATGCAGTGGGCACAGCACAAGGTCACTGAAGGATGCAGTGGGCACAGCAGTGGGCACTGGATATACAACTAGGTCACTGAAGGATGCAGTGGGCACAGTACAAGGTCACTGAAGGATGCAGTGGGCACAGCAGTGGGCACTGGATATACAACTAGGTCACTGAAGGATGCAGTGGGCACAGTACAAGGTCACTGAAGGATGCAGTGGGCACAGCAGTGGGCACTGGATATACAACTAGGTCACTGAAGGATGCAGTGGGCACAGTACAAGGTCACTGAAGGATGCAGTGGGCACAGTACAAGGTCACTGAAGGATGCAGTGGGCACAGCAGTGGGCACTGGATATACACCTAGGTCACTGAAGGATGCAGTGGGCACAGTACAAGGTCACTGAAGGATGCAGTGGGCACAGCAGTGGGCACTGTATATACAACTAGGTCACTGAAGGATGCAGTGGGCACAGTACAAGGTCACTGAAGGATGCAGTGGGCACAGTGCAAGGTCACTGAAGGATGCAGTGGGCACAGCACAAGGTCACTGAAGGATGCAGTGGGCACAGCAGTGGGCACTGGATATACAACTAGGTCACTGAAGGATGCAGTGGGCACAGTACAAGGTCACTGAAGGATGCAGTGGGCACAGCAGTGGGCACTGGATATACAACTAGGTCACTGAAGGATGCAGTGGGCACAGTACAGGGTCACTGAAGGATGCAGTGGGCACAGTACAAGGTCACTGAAGGATGCAGTGGGCACAGCAGTGGGCACTGGATATACACCTAGGTCACTGAAGGATGCAGTGGGCACAGTACAAGGTCACTGAAGGATGCAGTGGGCACAGTACAAGGTCACTGAAGGATGCAGTGGGCACAGCAGTGGGCACTGGATATACACCTAGGTCACTGAAGGATGCAGTGGGCACAGTACAAGGTCACTGAAGGATGCAGTGGGCACAGCAGTGTGCACTGGATATACAACTAGGTCACTGAAGGATGCAGTGGGCACAGTACAAGGTCACTGAAGGATGCAGTGGGCACAGTACAAGGTCACTGAAGGATGCAGTGGGCACAGCACAAGGTCACTGAAGGATGCAGTGGGCACAGTACAAGGTCACTGAAGGATGCAATGGGCACAGTACAAGGTCACTGAAGGATGCAGTGGGCACAGCAGTGGGCACTGGATATACACCTAGGTCACTGAAGGATGCAGTGGGCACAGTACAAGGTCACTGAAGGATGCAGTGGGCACAGCAGTGGGCACTGGATATACAACTAGGTCACTGAAGGATGCAGTGGGCACAGTACAAGGTCACTGAAGGATGCAGTGGGCACAGTACAAGGTCACTGAAGGATGCAGTGGGCACAGCAGTGGGCACTGGATATACAACTAGGTCACTGAAGGATGCAGTGGGCACAGTACAAGGTCACTGAAGGATGCAGTGGGCACAGTACAAGGTCACTGAAGGATGCAGTGGGCACAGCAGTGGGCACTGGATATACAACTAGGTCACTGAAGGATGCAGTGGGCACAGTACAAGGTCACTGAAGGATGCAGTGGGCACAGCAGTGGGCACTGGATATACAACTAGGTCACTGAAGGATGCAGTGGGCACACAAGGATGTCACACTGTGTAATGAGATGCTCATATGCCAGCGAGCGAGCAGTGGGCACTGGGCACGGCACAAGGTCACTGACAGAATGAATGAACAGCGCTGGCAGAGAGTGGCGGCGCCGGCGGTGTGACTGGCTGCCTGCAAATAGTACAAGTGTATAACTGTCACTGGAATATACAAGTGAACACTGCAGTTGCACTAACCTGCCTGCCTGCACTACACACAGATAATCCCCACTCCCACTACACTGACTACACTGCAGCACTGAACCTGCCTGCACCACACACAGTTAAATAATCACTAGACTCCCACACTCCCACTACACTACACTGACTACAACTAACTACAGCAATCACTCACTGACTAGCTAACTGTGTACAGTATAAGAGCAGTGTTAGCAAAAAAAAAACGCTTTGTTTTTAACACAATAAATGCACTTGCTCAAACAACAATGGCCTGGAGATAATCCTCTCAGCACCACAGTCTAGCAAGGACAGAGCTTTTCCATCATGGCCGCCGCTTTATATTCAGGAGGGGAGGGCATAGCTCCCCTCCTGTGATTGGTTGCTAGGGCCTGGCTGGGGCACTCTGATTGGCCTGCAATGTGTCACTTCCGCATAGTTTGACGCATTTCCACAAACCACGACTTCAGCGCCGGGTTTCACGAGCGTGAATGCGGATTTCTGTTCGCATTCACGCGAAGCCGAAGTAGATTTTCGTGGTTGAAAATCTATTCACGGATTTTCGTGTCCGAGGCGGAATGCGTCAAAATGGTCGTGAATCCACGCGTAAGCGTGATCACGACCTGGCGGTGAGCACCACTGGTAACAGCTCTGATTGCTTGCTATCTTTTGACGAGCATATATAAACTTTGAAGCCCCATGTACACACTAGATTAAAGTCAGCTGAGGTAGTTGTCTAAGGCAGCCGATAATCCATTGTGTGTACAGTGGCGCCCAGCAAGCAATCTGCCAGGTAGATCATCTTGCTCAAGCAACGGCTAACCTTTGTTGGTGCCGCATGCTCCACCCACTACATGATGTCATATCGGTGCCACTTTGTCGGCCCTTTGCTTCCCACATCTATACAGCCTCGACCCTGTGATGTCACCTGAGAGATTAGGTCCTGATGCCCATCGAGTGACATCAATCAAGAGTGTATATGGGCCTTTAGTTTACTGTTATAAATAAAACTCCATGAATTAGATAAAACAATAATTGTGTGATAATTAGATAAGCACCAAAGCACAAGTATAATGCAGTACGTACTTAATGCCTTCATTCTACATTCCCTACTGATTCCGTGCTGGACACACCTGAGGCAATTTGTTTGTTATCAAAATCTATGACATTGCCAACAAATGGAACCACACAAAAACGTGGCAAATCAATCAAGAATTATCAAAAATGTTCAATCGTCCCACTTTTTATTTTATTATGACCCCTCCCGTTGGCCATACATATATAAATTTGCAGCAGATTTGACCATCCAATAGATTTCTGTCAGATGCCTGTCAAGTCGAATCTGACAGGAATATATCTGATGTGAGCCACACACTAGGAACAGATTTCCAATAGATTTCAGAATGAAATTAGGGCTAAGACAGATTATTAGTCTAATTACCATTAAGTAGCTAATGGGGATAGTAGAATATGTGCTTGTGTGCAGGATCTGGGAAGCCAATCCAATCCAGAGAAACAGAGAAGGATCCGCAAACCAGGCCAGGTGGATGTAAAAAAGCTGAAACATTTTATTAGAAAAATTCCACAAAACAGTGCAACAAAGACAGAATCAACTAACGCGTGTCGGGTTTACAATCTGCCCTTAATCATAGTTAAAATGAATCTGTTTAGGGAGAGGCTTATATGCAGGTGGGAGGAGAAAACTCCGCCCTATCCACCATATTGCCTAAGCCTTAAAGATACAATACATATATATATGAAAAAAAACCATGTTACAAACATATTAAAGACATATTGGGAAATAATACCAATAATATTGAATATAAGACAATGTAAAAAAGTTACCACTAGAAAAACATGGAAAATGCAGTAGCATTAGATAAATGCAATATAACTGGAGGAAAAACAATTAAATCTTCAAGAGAGAGGGAGGGGGATTTGCACTAGAAATGCAAAAAGACATAATCACAAATTCACATATCAATATCAGTGCGGGTATACTAGACTTAAATCCCAACGCTTATTCAAACCATCTGGCACACGAGTGCCCATTCGATGGATCCAATAAGCTTCCCGCCTAAGAAGTATGCCATAAATATCCCTCCCTCTAATCGGGCAAACAACACGCTCCACTCCCTGGAAACTAAACTAGACGAAAGATCGCCCTTATGAACTGTTTCGAAATGTTTCGAAACAGACAATTTCCGAAATGTGTTCAATTGCTCTGCTATTCGTGCTTTTAAATTCTGAGTAGTGCACCCTACATATTGAATGCGGCACTTATCACATGAAATCACATAAACAGTGTATTTGGTGTTACAGTTGACATATTGCCTAATTGGGAAATTCCTATTATTTGAAAATGAAGAAATCGTTGTACCTCGTCTATGGCAGTGACAATAATGGCAAGTTGAAAAACCGCAAGGATATGAGCCTACCGTAGTGAGCCAGGTGGTTGTGCGCATAGACGAGGAAGAACGAAAGAGGCTGGGGGAAAGAATTGATCCTAAAGTACAGGCCTTTCTGGCAGAGAAACAGCATCCGTTATTTAGGATCTGTAAGGATCGGTGTAACACAGAGAGGGTCTGATCACTGGTGAACTGCAGTATCACCGACAATGCAGAATATACCCGATTATAGATGATCTGCAGTATCACCGATAATCAAATATATATTCTAACCTCTGGACACCTGAGAGATAAGAGTGTTTTGGTGTAACAGTAATACTTTGAGTATTGCACCTTAGGAGAAGGTACAGAAGCAGTAAGGAGTACTGCACAGAAGTAAGTTCCTTCCGTATGCCTAGACTCTCCCGGGGGAGGAGCTAGGCTGAGTGTAGGAAGGACAGAACGTGAGTGACACCAGAGAGAGGGTGTCACTAACAGGTCTGGGAACTGCCTCTAACAGTAAGGTCAGTTCTCGAGGTCGGGCAATCCAGGTCGTTAACACACAGACAGATAAGGTACTGATTCAGGAGACAAACACGGAATCCAATGGACAGGCAGAGTTTGGCAGCGGAATATCAGAAGTAGCAAGGTACAGAATCAGGAGGCAAATACAGAGTCCAGGAACGAGCAGAGTTTGGCAACAGGATATCAGAAGTAGCGAGGTACAGAATCAGAGTTCAGAGGAATAGTCAGGCAGGCAAAAGGTCATAACAAATAATACAGTTCAATATTCCTGACGCTAAGGTGTGAGATCCTTGGCCGTCAACACCTTTGGAAACTATGCTAGTACACAGATACAGACAAGGTCTGAGTGCTACCACGTAGTGATCGCAACGGCAGACAACCAGTGAATGACCAGCACCCAGTATACATACTCTAGCACTCTCCAGCATCTCCCTTAATTGCTGGACCAATGAAAGATGCTGCAAATGTCAGCTGACCGGCCTGGTCAGCTGACCTTCCTCTGACTGCCATAAAAGCCCTGCCTCTCTGCGCGCGCACGCGTTCTCCTAAACCGGTGTGGACTATCAGTCCCAGCCACACCAGCCATGTGTTGTAATGTAGTTGCCGTATGGGATGCGGAATCCGCCGCCACGCTGTCCAAGCGTGCGGCGTTTCCTCCGCGTCCCACCTTGCTGAGCGAGGCAGGCCTATGCGTACAAACCGCCGCGTCCGACGCGGCGGTTTCTCCGCGTTCCTCCATGCTAGTGTTGGGCGAACATCTAGATGTTCGGGTTCGAGCCGAACAGGCCGAACATGGCCGCGATGTTCGGGTGTTCGACCCGAACTCCGAACATAATGGAAGTCAATGGGGACCCGAACTTTTGTGCTTTGTAAAGCCTCCTTACATGCTACATACCCCAAATTTACAGGGTATGTGCACCTTGGAAGTGGGTACAAGAGGAAAAAAAATTTAGCAAAAAGAGCTTATAGTTTTTGAGAAAATCGATTTTAAAGTTTCAAAGGGAAAACTGTCTTTTAAATGCGGGAAATGTCTGTTTTCTTTGCACAGGTAACATGTTTTTTGTCGGCATGCAGTCATAAATGTAATACATATAAGAGGTTCCAGGAAAAGGGACCGGTAACGCTAACCCAGCAGCAGCACACGTGATGGAACAGGAGGAGGGTGGCGCAGGAGGAGAAGGCCACGCTTTGTGAGACACAACAACCCAGGCCTTGCATGAGGACAAGAAGCGTGCGGATAGCATGCTTTGTACCGCCATGCAGTCATAAATGTAATAAAGATAAGTGGTTCAATAAACAGGGACCACGCGGCAACGCTAACCCAGCAGCAGCAGACGTGATGGAACAGGAGGAGGCGCAGGAGGAGAAGGCCACGCTTTGTGAGACACAACAACCCAGGCCTTGCATGAGGACAAGAAGCGTGCGGATAGCATGCTTTGTACCGCCATGCAGTCATAAATGTAATAAAGATAAGTGGTTCAATAAACAGGGACCACGCGGCAACGCTAACCCAGCAGCAGCAGACGTGATGAAACAGGAGGAGGCGCAGGAGGAGAAGGCCACGCTTTGTGAGACACAACAACCCAGGCCTTGCATGAGGACAAGAAGCGTGCGGATAGCATGCTTTGTACCGCCATGCAGTCATAAATGTAATAAAGATAAGAGGTTCCATAAACAGGGACCGGCAACGCTAACCCAGCAGCAGCAGCAGCACACGTGATGGAACAGGAGCAGGCGCAGGAGGAGAAGGCCATGCTTTTTGAGACACAACAACCCAGGCCTTGCATGAGGACAAAAAGCGTGCGGATATAGCAGCAATGCTTTTTGCCGCCATGCAGTCATAAATGTAATACAGATGAGAGGTTCAATAAACAGGGACCGGAAACGCTACACCATCCCAGATGTTCATTGGTCATGTTACTTGGTTGGGGTCCTGGAGTGTTGCGTAGTCATTTCCAATCCAGGATTGATTCATTTTAATTTGAGTCAGACGGTCTGCATTTTCTGTGGAGAGGCGGATACGCCGATTTGTGACGATGCCTCCGGCCGCACTGAAACAGCGTTCCGACATAACGCTGGCTGCCGGGCAAGCCAGCACCTCTATTGCGTACATTGCCAGTTCGTGCCAGGTGTCTAGCTTCGATACCCAATAGTTGAAGGGTGCAGATGGATTGTTCGACACAGCTACGTCATCTGACATGTAGTCCTTGACCATCTTCTCCAGGCGATCGGTGTTGGAGGTGGATCTGCACGCTTGCTGTTCAGTGGGCTGCTGCTGCATGGGTGTCAGAAAATTTTCCCACTCCAAGGACACTGCCGATACCATTCCCTTTTGGGCACTAGCTGCGGCTTGCGTTGTTTGCTGCCCTCCTGGTCGTCCTGGGTTTGCGGAAGTCAGTCTGTCGGCGTACAACTGGCTAGAGGAGGGGGAGGATGTCAATCTCCTCTCTAAAGTCTCCACAAGGGCCTGCTGGTATTCTTCCATTTTGACCTGTCTGACTCTTTCTTCAAGCAGTTTTGGAACATTGTGTTTGTACCGTGGATCCAGAAGGGTATAAACCCAGTAATTGGTGTTGTCCAGAATGCGCACAATGCGTGGGTCGCGTTCAATGCAGTCTAGCATGAATTGAGCCATGTGTGCCAGAGTCCTACCAGAATCCTCATCATCCTCTTGTGAGCGTTGTGATAGTTGTTGTGATGCATCATAGTCGTCACCTTCCTCCTGGTCTGCTTCTGCTGACCATTCGCGCTGAATTGTGGAAGTCCAACGTGCACCGCTCTGGCCCTCGTCAGTGGTGGCATGAAATTCCTGCTCCAACTCCAGCTGTTACTCCTCCTCTTCTTCGTCATAGCTGCTGGGGCCAGCGTTCCCTGAGGCGGATGGCCTGATGTTGGTACCATCACGCTGATCGTTTTCTCCTTCAGATTCCCCCAGTTGCATCATGACAGCTGTTTCCTTGATTTTCAACATTGACCTCTTCAGTAAACACAGCAGTGGTATGGTAATGCTGACTGAAGAGTTGTCACTGCTCACAAGCAACGTGGATTGCTCAAAATTTTGGAGGACTTGGCAGAGGTCCAACATGTTGGCCCAATCGGATCCACAGAAGCTTGGCAGCTGTCCGGATGCGCCTCGGTACTGCGCCGTCATGTACTGGACCACTGCACTCTTCTGCTCACAAAAGCGTGCTAGCATGTGCAGCGTAGAATTCCAGCGCGTAGGGACATCACACAGCAAGCGATGGTGGGGGAGATTGAAGCGCTCCTGCATCTTGGCGAGTGCCCCCGAAGCAGTACTGGAATTTCTACAATGTTTGGCCACTCGACGCACCTTCAACAGAAGATCGGCCACGCCTGGGTATGTCCTCAGGAACCGCTGAACTACTAGGTTCATCACGTGCGCCAGGCAAGGGATGTGTGTCAGCTTAGCCAACCTTAAAGCGCGAATGAGATTACTCCCATTATCACACACAACCATACCCGGTTTCAGGTTCAGCGGTGCCAGCCACAAATCCGTCTGTTCCTTTATTCCCTTCCAAATTTCCTCCCCTGTGTGCTGCTTATCCCCAAGGCAGATCAGCTTCAGCAACGCTTGCTGACGCATGCCAACAGCTGTGCTGCACTGCTTCCACGATCCTACTGCTGCTGGGTTAGCGTTTCCGGATGAGGTACAGCTTTGAGATGCGTTGGAGGAGAAGGAGTCAGAGAGGTAGGTGCTGCTGTTGTTATCCAGTGGGAGGGACGGCGGTGCAGCTGTTTGCGGCGTGGGCAACACCCGCGCCGTAGCAGGTGAGGAATCGCTGCCAGGCACCACAAGGATCACCCAGTGCGCGGTAAGGGAGATGTATCGACCCTGTCCGAACGCACTCGTCCAAGTGTCAGTGGTGAGGTGAACCTTGCAGGCAACGGCATTCTTCAAGCTTCGGGTTATTTTGCTGACCACATGCTCATGCAACTCAGGCACTGCAGAGCGCGCAAAGTGGTAGCGGCTGGGAACCACGTAACGTGGGATGGCCACTGACATCATGCCCTTGAAGCTGTTTGTCTCCACCACTCGATATGGCAGCATTTCGCAGGCCAGAAGCTTGGCTATGCTGGCTGTTACTGCTACGGCCCGGGGGTCATTTGCTGGCAATTTCCTCTTGCGCTCAAACATCTCCGACACAGACAACTGAACCGTAGCGCTGCACACGGAAGGGCTGTTGGTTGTTGTGTTTGATGAACACTGGGAGACCTCAAGAGCACTACTCCGGAAAGTGACAGTGTCAGCGTCGTCTGATGTTTGTGAATGTTGTGAACCACGCAATGGCTGGGCTACTGCTGCTGCTGAGGCGGGTCTGGTGGTGAGTCTGGTGAACCCAAGGGAGGCAGTGTTGCTGGTACCCTGTCCTGCCGCGTTTGCCCACAGAGTGGGATGTTTGGATAGCATGTGGCGGCTCATGCTGGTGGTGGAGAGGTTGTTAATACTTTTCCCCCTGCTCAGGCGGGTCTTGCACACCTTGCAAATCGCCATGGTAACATCCTCAGTGCAGTCTTCAAAGAAAGCCCAGACTTTGGAGCACCTGCCTCCTTGCTGGCGATTTCTGTTTGCTCCTCTTTTGCCTCTCACTTAAACTTCCACGCTTGTGGTGCCTGAAATTGCGCGCCGCCTACCTTGTGGCACAAGGCGAACTCGTGCAGCAGTGGGTTCTTCAACAGACTCATCTGTGCTGCTGCTACGACGGCGATGTTCTCGTTCAGAAACAAAATCTGGGTCTATGTCCACATTGTCCATACCCTCCTCTTCCATCTCCTCAAACTCGTCATATGTCATTGTGGGGGGCCGCCGCCGTGGAGTAGAGCTCCCCAGAACAACCTCTGCGCAGCTCACTCCAACGTCGTCTTCCAGATCTTGTCGGCCGACCTCCTGCAATTGCAACCCCTCCTGCCCAACTTGCTCTGGGATTTGGGTTTCCGAGTCCTCCTCGGACTCGCCTTGTATTTCAGTGCGTGGTGCATTTCCCACAGTTAATGGTTGTGAATCCGGGCACAACATTTCTGGCTGTTCCTCCATTGACCTTTGAAAGGTGGAAGTTTGTTGGGCTGGGAATAGCTCCTGCGAATACCCCATTGTGTCCTGAGGTAATTCATCGGACTGGTTATCTGGCAGTTGTGTGCGTGGTGTCACTGCCGGTTGTGTCAGCTTTGTGCCCACTGGCTCCTTGTAACTGGCTGAGGACTCGGACCTCGTGCGTGATGTGCTGGTGCTGCTTAACCCACTGCTGGACGCTTGAGAGGTCATCCAAGTAATTATCTGGTCCTGTTCTTTTGGATCTGTGAGGGTTGTTGTCCTGGACAACATGGGCGGTATTGAGTGGGTTTTCTTGGGTGCTCCCCTGTGGCCTGTACGTGAACCGTCAGGGGAAACACCTCTTCCCTTGCCCCTTCCTCTTTTACCGGATTTCTTCCTCATTTCACTTATCCTTACAGTACACGCTGACTGGCAGCAGTACAGTGGCAGTACAGAAATGCTATACAGTACCACTATTCCCAGCAGCGACACAGAGCACAATGCTATACAGTGGCGGGTGAGCGGTGTACCACTATTCCCAGCAGCGACACAGAGCACAATGCTATACAGTGGCAGGTGAGCGGTGTACTACTGTTCCCAGGCCCAGCAGACACAGAGTGGAAGTAAACACAATGCTATATAGTCTGGCTGAGCGGTGTACACAGAGTGGCAGTACACACAATGCTATATAGTCTGGCTGAGCGGTGTACACAGAGTGGCAGTACACACAATGCTATATAGTCTGGCTGAGCCGTGTACACAGAGTGTCAGTAAACAATGCTATATATAGCGTGGCTGAGCGAGGTACACAGTGGCAGTACACACAATGCTATATAGTCTGGCTGAGCGGTGTACACAGAGTGGCAGTACACACAATGCTATATAGTCTGGCTGAGCGGTGTACACAGAGTGGCAGTACACACAATGCTATATAGTCTGGCTGACCCGTGTACACAGAGTGTCAGTAAACAATGCTATATATAGCGTGGCTGAGCGAGGTACACAGTGGCAGTACACACAATGCTATATAGTCAGGCTGAGCCGTGTACACAGAGTGTCAGTAACCAATGGTATATAGTCTGGCTGAGCGGTGTACACAGAGTGTCAGTAAACAATGGTATATAGTCTGGCTGAGCGGTGTACACAGAGTGGCAGTAAACACAATGCTATATATAGCGTGGCTGAGCGAGGTGCACAGTGGCAGTACACACAATGCTATATAGTCAGGCTAAGCCGTGTACACAGAGTGTCAGTAAACAATGGTATATAGTCTGGCTGAGCGGTGTACACAGAGTGTCAGTAAACAATGGTATATAGTCTGGCTGAGCGGTGTACACAGAGTGGCAGTAAACACAATGCTATATATAGCGTGGCTGAGCGAGGTGCACAGTGGCAGTACACACAATGCTATATAGTCAGGCTGAGCCGTGTACACAGAGTGTCAGTAAACAATGGTATATAGTCTGGCTGAGCGGTGTACACAGAGTGTCAGTAAACAATGGTATATAGTCTGGCTGAGCGGTGTACACAGAGTGGCAGTAAACACAATGCTATATATAGCGTGGCTGAGCGAGGTGCACAGTGGCAGTACACACAATGCTATATAGTCAGGCTAAGCCGTGTACACAGAGTGTCAGAAAACACAATGCTATATATAGCGTGGCTGAGCGAGGTGCACAGTGGCAGTACACACAATGCTATATAGTCAGGCTGAGCCGTGTACACAGAGTGTCAGTAAACAATGGTATATAGTCTGGCTGAGCGGTGTACACAGAGTGTCAGTAAACAATGGTATATAGTCTGGCTGAGCGGTGTACACAGAGTGGCAGTAAACACAATGCTATATATAGCGTGGCTGAGCGAGGTGCACAGTGGCAGTACACACAATGCTATATAGTCAGGCTAAGCCGTGTACACAGAGTGTCAGAAAACACAATGCTATATATAGCGTGGCTGAGCGAGGTGCACAGTGGCAGTACACACAATGCTATATAGTCAGGCTGAGCCGTGTACACAGAGTGTCAGTAAACAATGGTATATAGTCTGGCTGAGCGGTGTACACAGAGTGTCAGTAAACAATGGTATATAGTCTGGCTGAGCGGTGTACACAGAGTGGCAGTAAACACAATGCTATATATAGCGTGGCTGAGCGAGGTGCACAGTGGCAGTACACACAATGCTATATAGTCAGGCTAAGCCGTGTACACAGAGTGTCAGAAAACACAATGCTATATATAGCGTGGCTGAGCGAGGTGCACAGTGGCAGTACACACAATGCTATATAGTCAGGCTAAGCCGTGTACACAGAGTGTCAGAAAACACAATGCTATATATAGCGTGGCTGAGCGAGGTACACAGTGGCAGTAAACAATGCTATATATATAGTGTGGCTGAGCGAGCGGTGTACTACTGTTCCCAGCAGCGACACACAATGACTGGGGGGGACCCTGGCTAGCGTGGCTGGAGAGCGAACTACCCTGCCTGCCTACCCAAAGCTAAACCCACAGAGAAATGGCGGAGATATGACGTGGTTCGGGTATTTATTTACCCGAACCACGTGACCGTTCGGCCAATCAGAGCGCGTTCGGGCCCGAACCACGTGACCCGTTCGGCCAATCACAGCGCTAGCCGAACGTTCGGGGAACGTTCGGCCATGCGCTCTTAGTTCGGCCATGTGGCCGAACGGTTTGGCCGAGCACCGTCAGGTGTTCGGCCGAACTCGAACATCACCCGAACAGGGTGATGTTCTGCAGAACCCGAACAGTGGCGAACACTGTTCGCCCAACACTACTCCATGCCAGACGCGGAAACAGCCGCCTCATCTTGCGTCCATGCGGCGGCTTTTCCGCGTTTCCTCACAGGATCTCTTTAAGTCTGGAATCTAAATGTAATACAGGAATGTACTGTTTTACAATTTTCGTAATTTTATTAAACTCCAAACTGTAATCGGTAACAAAAGTTGGTTTACCATCTCCAGCTTTATTACGATTGGTACATTTAAGCAAATCTGAACGTGGTCTTCTAGTGCCCCTGGAACGTCCCACAGCCAAAAAAATTAACCACTACTATTATACCTATACACTCAGTGGCCCTGTCAATCTAATACAAGTATCCCTGTATCTCCATAAAATCCACAAAAAATTCTCCTTAACCTCCCTGGCGGTTTGTTAAAATCCGCCAGGGGGCAGCAAATACCTTTTTTTCAAAAAAAATTTTTTCATGTAGCGAGACAATGTCTCGCTACATGATAGCCGCTGCTGAGCACCATGGCGACGGGGCGGGATGACGTCACCGAAGTCATTGACGTCGTGACGTCAAAGGGAATCCGATCCACCCCACAGCGCTGCCTGGCACTGATTGGCCAGGCAGCGCACGGGGTCTGGGGGGGGCGGCTGCGGCGACGGGTATAGCGGCGGATCGGCGGGTAGCGGCGGCGATCGGAGGTTACACGCAGCTAGCAAAGTGCTAGCTGCGTGTAACAAAAAAAAAATTATGCAAATCGGCCCAGCGGGGCCTGAGCGGTGCCTCCCGGCGACATAGCCCGAGCTCAGCTCGGGCTTACTGCCAGGGAGGTTAAGTGTATCAGCCAAGGTCACCATAAATCTAATTGTGTCAATTACGCCTGCTTATCTTGCGATTTCCCTTCTAAAGAAATTGGAAAATTATTAATTAATTAAAGAACTTCATAACATTACATTTTCATTATGACAGATGAAAGAACAATGGAAGACAATAAGGATGTTGAATGTCATGAATTTGAGGATTATCATGAAGAAGGAAACGGTGATCAATTCGATGAAGATACATTGGTAGTTGTTGATTCAGACGATGAAACATACATTGCATTTGAACCCACTGCTCAAAATACACAACGGAGAAAAAGCTCCTATGTTGCCAGTGTTCCAGCACCTTCAGAGGCCACATTCAGCCCCACAATAGAAAGAGGCTCATCATATTGTTTTCAAGGTAATACTGATTTATAATGGCAACTGATATTCACACCCACTTTAATAAGATTGTTATTTAATTACTTCGTAAATACATAATATCGAGTTAAGCAATTTTCACTACTGAAAATTGGGTCTGCCTTTTTTTTATTGTACAGAACGACATGGCAATTTGTATTGTTGAAAATCCAGTAAAACTGGTTAAAGAGACTCTGTAACAAAATTTTCTGCCTTATTTCTTCTATCCTATAAGTTCATATAACTGTTCTAATGGGGTCTGGATTACTGCAGCCTTTTCTAGTTGCACTGTCTCTGTAATAGATCTAATCTTATTTTTTTGTCAAGCCTTGTCGAGACAAAGAGGAATGTACTCTTTCTGCTGTGATAGAGAGAAGTTATGCACGCCCCCTGCACGCCCCCTGCAGGCTCTCCTGTGTGTGTATGAGTCACATGCTTGTCTCTGCTCACAGCAAGCGTCTCTGAAAGGCTCGTGGAGCTGAGAAATTTCAAACAGCTGTGAGTGCAGAACTCAGACAAGCAGCTAAGGAAAGACGCGGGAGTAACATTCCAGCAATCAAGTCACATTTGAGAGAAGCCACTGCAAACAGGCACCTGCTCTGATGATGTATTTCCTGTTTGGCGGCCATCTTCATTGTTTTCAAAAACAATGAATAAAACAGTGATTTTATCACCAGGAGAGCAGCGGGAGTGGCGAAAATGTCACAGAGGGAGCTAGGAGAAGACAACAAACAGGCTGGTACGTTTATTTATGTAAGATTTTCACAGTACAGATTCTCTTTAATGGGTCAAAATTCTACATTCTGTGTTGAAATTTATAGTATTTACAGTTATATTGGATATATAAATAACTGGATATACCAGTTTCTAAAGAAGTTAAAAAAAATGGTACATACTTACCACAATAGTGAGGAGCTTTTAGATTGTCCAGAGGCTACCTGGATCCTTTTACAGCCCCCTAAATCCAATGTAGGGACCCTCTATACCTATTTAACTCAATACGAGCCAATGAGATCTCTTCAGTCTGCGTTCCTGGGCATAGACAAGCGCATCCTGACTGGGCATGCCCAAGTAAGGTCCGCTCATGCCCAGTGGAACAAAGCAGCTCATGCACTGTATTGCCCTCTGTGCAAAGAGTGCTTCCTTCAATATTGTAGCCAGACAAAACCTATTCTACTTGCACTGAGTGAAATTGGTTTAAAAGGATCCAGTGCTAAATCGGTTAGCTGCAAGAGGTATTATAAAAAAGAGCTAATGACACTTCAGCAGACATCAAATAGTGACATTAGCATAAGTCATCATATAGAGTCACTGAAAAGCAATCACATAGGTATACATAGTGTATACAGGCAGTGAGCAATGTAGCAGAGTATGCAAATGAACAGTATGTTATGACAGAGACTCCATCAAGAATATACCCCAGGGGTCGGGAACCCGTGGCTCCGGAGCCGCATGCTGCTCTTTTTCACCTTCGCCGCACCTCCGGAGTTGGTGGCTGCGGCACGCGTGTGACGTGTGCTGTCGCTGGCCGGCAGCCTATCAGAGAGGCCGCCGGACCAGTGCAGTGCAGGGCTTTGGGCCGCCATTTTCCCGTAGCCCTGCAGTGTATTGCAGGCAGGACGTGAAGTAGGAAGAGGATCGTGGGAGTTGCGCGCCACAAGGTCGGGACCGGAGGAGATCGTGACAGGAGGTCTTCTGACTAGGTGAGTAAATGGGTTTTTCTTTTCAGATCTGCTGAAGGATTGTGCATATTGTGGTCAGATCTGCTGAAGGATTGTGCATATGGGGGTCAGATCTGCTGAAGGATTGTGCATATTGGGGACAGATCTGCTGAAGGATTGTGCATATTGGGGTCACATCTGCTAACGATTTGTGCATATGGGGGTCATATCTGCTAACGATTTGTGCATATGGGGGTCAGATCTGCTGAAGGATTGTGCATATGGGGGTCATAGCTGCTAACGATTTGTGCATATGGGGGTCATATCTGCTAACGATTTGTGCATATTGGGGTCATATCTACTGAAGGATTGTGCATATGGGGGTCATATCTGCTAACGATTTGTGCATATGGGGGTCATATCTGCTGAAGGATTGTGCATATGGGGGTCATATCTGCTAACGATTTGTGCATATGGGGGTCATATCTGCTAACGATTTGTGCATATGGGGGTCATATCTGCTAACGATTTGTGCATATGGGGGTCATATCTGCTAATGATTCGTGCATATGGGGGTCATATCTGCTAACAATTTGTGCATATGGGGGTCATATCTGCTAACGATTTGTGCATATGGGGGTCATATCTGCTAACGATTTGTGCATATGGGGGTCATAACTGCTAACGATTTGTGCATATGGGGGTCATATCTGCTGAAGGATTTGTGCATATGGGGGTCATATCTGCTGAAGGATTTGTGCATATGGGGGTCATATCTGCTAACGATTTGTGCATATGGGGGTCATATCTGCTGAAGGATTGTGCATATGGGGGTCATATCTGCTGAAGGATTTGTGCATATGGGGGTCATATCTGCTGAAGGATTTGTGCATATGGGGGTCATATCTGCTAATGATTTGTGCATATGGGGGTCATATCTGCTAACGATTTGTGAATATGGGGGTCATATCTGCTGAAGGATTTGTGCATATGGGGGTCATATCTGCTAACGATTTGTGCATATGGGGGTCATATCTGCTAACGATTTGTGCATATGGGGGTCATATCTGCTAACGATTTGTGCATATGGGGGTCATGTCTGCTGAAGGATTTGTGCATATGGGGGTCATATCTGCTGAAGGATTTGTGCAAATGGGGGTCATATCTGCTAACAATTTGTGCATATGGGGGTCATAACTGCTAACGATTTGTGCATATGGGGGTCATATCTGCTAACGATTTGTGCATATGGGGGTCATATCTGCTGAAGGATTTGTGCATATGGGGGTCATATCTGCTAACGATTTGTGCATATGGGGGTCATATCTGCTGAAGGATTGTGCATATGGGGGTCATATCTGCTAACGATTTGTGCATATGGGGGTCATATCTGCTAACGATTTGTGCATATGGGGGTCATATCTGCTAACGATTTGTGCATATGGGGGTCATATCTGCTAATGATTTGTGCATATGGGGGTCATATCTGCTAACAATTTGTGCATATGGGGGTCATATCTGCTAACGATTTGTGCATATGGGGATCATAACTGCTAACGATTTGTGCATATGGGGGTCATATCTGCTGAAGGATTTATGCATATGGGGTTCATATCTGCTGAATGATTTGTGCATATGGGGGTCATATCTGCTAACGATTTGTGCATATGGGGGTCATATCTGCTGAAGGATTGTGCATATGGGGGTCATATCTGCTGAAGGATTTGTGCATATGGGGGTCATATCTGCTGAAGGATTTGTGCATATGGGGGTCATATCTGCTAATTATTTGTGCATATGGGGGTCATATCTGCTAACGATTTGTGCATATGGGGGTCATATCTGCTGAAGGATTTGTGCATATGGGGGTCATATCTGCTAACGATTTGTGCATATGGGGGTCATATCTGCTAACGATTTGTGCATATGGGGGTCATATCTGCTAACGATTTGTGCATATGGGGGTCATATCTGCTAACGATTTGTGCATATGGGGGTCATATCTGCTAACGATTTGTGCATATGGGGGTCATATCTGCTAACAATTTGTGCATATGGGGGTCATATCTGCTAACGATTTGTGCATATGGGGGTCATATCTGCTGAAGGATTTGTGCATATGGGGGTCATATCTGCTGAAGGATTTGTGCATATGGGGGTCATATCTGCTAACGATTTGTGCATATGGGGGTCATAACTGTTAACGATTTGTGCATATGGGGGTCATATCTGCTAACGATTTGTGCATATGGGGGTCATATCTGCTGAAGGATTTGTGCATATGGGGGTCATATCTGCTAGGGGATTGTGCATATGGGGGTCATATCTGCTGAAGGATTTGTGCATATGGGGGTCATATCTGCTGAAGGATTTGTGCATATGGGGGTCATATCTGCTAACGATTTGTGCATATGGGGGTCATATCTGCTAACGATTTGTGCATATGGGGGTCATATCTGCTAAAGGATTTGTGCATATGGGGTCATGTCTGCTAACGATTTGTGCATATGGGGGTCATATCTGCTAACGATTTGTGCATATGGGGGTCATATCTGCTAACGATTTATGCATATGGGGGTCATATCTGCTAACGATTTGTGCATATGGGGGTCATATCTGCTAACGATTTGTGCATGTGGGGGTCTTATCTGCTAACAATTTGTGCATATGGGGGTCATATCTGCTAACGATTTGTGCATATGGGGGTCATATCTGCTAACGATTTGTGCATATGGGGGTCATATCTGCTGAAGGATTTGTGCATATGGGGGTCATATCTGCTGAAGGATTTGTGCATATGGGGGTCATATCTGCTGAAGGATTTGTGCATATGGGGGTCATATCTGCTAAAAATTTGTGCATATGGGGGTCATATCTGCTAACGATTTTTGCATATGGGGGTCATATCTGCTAACGATTTGTGCATATGGGGGTCATATCTGCTGAAGGATTTGTGCATATGGGGGTCATATCTGCTGAAGGATTTGTGCATATGGGGGTCATATCTGCTAACGATTTGTGCATATGGGGGTCATATCTGCTAACGATTTGTGCATATGGGGGTCATATCTGCTAACGATTTGTGCATATGGGGGTCATATCTGCTAACGATTTGTGCATATGGGGGTCATATATGCTAACGATTTGTGCATATGGGGGTCATATCTGCTAACGATTTGTTTTATAATGGTTTTGCGGCTCCCAGTTTTTTTTCTCTTTTCGGAAACTGGTCCAAGTGGCTCTTTATGTCTTAAAGGTTGCAGACCCCTGATATACCCTGACAGCATGCTGTTTCGGGATCACCATTCTTGTCAGAGGGTATATACAGGATGCTCCTTCTGTCTGCTGTAATACACTAGCTTAAATAACACTGTACGAGTGGCACGCCCACTCTGGACACCAGGGCTAGCCCATTTGACGCACTGGACGTATCACGGCGGCCGCCACAAGCTTTCCTGCGTCACTTCGGTCCCATAATCCTCCTTGCTTTTTTGGTGTTAGCTGATGTGATCATGGCAGTTATCACGCGATCTGCCACGCACGAACGTTCGCCACATGTAAAGGATTACTCCGTGTGATAAAGGAACATTTGCGCGCAATCACGTGCGTGTTTTGCGCACGTGACCGCGCACAGAGGTTTGTTTATTATGCGGAGTAATCCTTTACACGAGCAAATGTTCATGCGCAGCAGATCGCGCGATAACTGCCGTGATAGCAGTTATCACGGTTTTGTAAATCAAGCCCCATGAGCGGAAGATCGTGGGACTCCATATGAGAACTGATGCTAATGTCACTATTTGATGTCTGCTGAAGTGTCTATTTCTTTTTGATTATTTGATATTAAACAAACTGTTACTTCTATTGGTTTTAATACAAACTAATGCATTTATTCACCGCTGGTGTGCAAGTCATTTGTATATATTGTATGGTTTTCTAAGGCTAAATACTACAAGAGAACCTGGCTGAGCTCTGGGTCCACCCCACACTCCACCTGTGGATCAACGACTTCCTTACAAACAGATCCCAGGTGGTAAAGCTGGGCTCCACCTCCTCGCAACCAAAGACCACCAACACAGGGGCCCCACAAGGCTGCGTCTTGTCACCATTCCTGTTCTCCCTTTACACGAATAATTGCAGATCCTCGGCAAGCTCTGTCAAGGTAATCAAATTTGCAGACGACACCACCATAATCGGCCTGATCTCCAATAATGAAGAGCAGGCATACCTCCACCAGGTGGACAGGATTAGCCACTGGTGCAAGGAGAACAAGCTGGTCCTCAACAATGCAAAATCGGTTGAGATTATCATTGACTTTAGGAAACATGCCTCCACCCCACCTCCACTGCACATTGGTGGAACGGAGGTGGAGAAAGTACCCTGTGTCCGCCTCCTGGGCACCACCTCTCCAACACCCTGAAGTGGAAGGCAAACACTGTCTCCACCCAGAGGAAAGCCCAACAGAGGCTTTACTTCCTCCGCCAACTGAAGAAGTTTGGCATGTCACGAAAGCTCTTGACCAATTTCTATACCGCAACCATTGAATCCGTCCTCTGTTCTTCCATCACTGTCTGGTATGCTGGCTCCACCGAAGACGAGAGGCGCAAACTACAGAGGGTCATCAGGTCAGCGGAAAGGATCATAGGGAATACACTCCCTGCCCTAGACTTCCTCTATAATGCCAGACTACGCTCCAGAGCACTGAAGATCGCCAAGGATCCCTCCCACCCTGGCCACCAGTTCTTCAATCAGCTCCCCCTGGGGCGGAGGTACCTGAGGTACCGGTCCATCTTCACAAAGACCACGAGACACAAAAACAGCTTCTTCCCATCAGCTGTAATTGCACTGAACTCTATAAACTCTGCCCATGCTCTCCCCCCGTAGGCCCCCCACGTTGACTTTTTCTGCCTGTAAACCACATGGCAGGTGTGTTTGAAAATGTACTATGCATGTCTTGAGATGTAGTGATGTCTACTATGTTCTATGCTCTGTTGTCTCTTAAGTTCCTATGTATATGCCCTGTATTCATGTGCCAAGCCCAATTCCGGGCACGACCCAGTCGTGCTTGGCGAAATAAATGTGATTCCGATTCCGATATATTAGCCTGATTTACACACTTAGCATTTATTCAGTTCTTGCTGCATTCATTGATGGTATATGTTCAGGTGTGCAGACCTTTTTGTAAATACTCCATTTAGCATTCACCCATCCTGGCTAGATTTACAATATTATGTTATATATGTATTTATTTTGAAACTATTTTATTGAACCGTTGATCTGAATGTGAAATTGCACAGGAACTGCTGGCAGATATCAGTGTAGAGCATCATAAATCTTACATTTTTGTACAACAGGAGAAAATGGCAGCTCTTCCACATGCAGGCTGCACCTGAATTGACCAGCTGCATAGATGTGCAGAGCCCACACACGGGCAGATTACACAACTAGCATTCAAAACACAGAACAAATGGAGGATGTTAGCTTCCAATAAACAGTTTGCATGCAGATTGTTCAGTACTAGACGCTTCCACCACGATGAGGAGTCCTCACGGAAGAGACCTAACCTCTAACTAACAATTAAACATAGAGTAAACCTGGGGCAGCTAGCCACAAAATTGTCCACACATTTTCTAAAGAACAGTGAAGGAAATGTCAGTTAATAATGTTGGTGGATTGATGATAACTTTTTTGAAAACAATCGGTAGATCTTCTTCCACCTGTGGTGGTGGAAGGGGGTTTAATATCAGAATGAAAAAGGACTATAGGTGGGTATGGTTAGTATGAACATGGGTGTTTGGCGGATTCTGGGATTTGCTTGGGTAATAGTAGGAAAACATTTCTATAGAGAATATATTTTGATGGAACCTGGCGGTTTCTGCTATAGTTTATTGTGGTTGAGTGTTACGATTACTAGACAGAAAAGCAAGGAATGAACACAGTCTGCAGCAATAATGAGACAGAGACACGGAATACTGTGAAATAGTGTTTATTGCAAGGCACTTTCATGCAATACATACAAGAATACCCGAGTCTCAGGCAAATACAATGCAAACAACACAATCACTCTATATACAAGGTACAGTACATACAGGGAAACCACAAAATAAATAAACTAACTAATATATACACACAGGAAATATATACAAGATATGCACAGCATACATACAACCAAGCAATGGCAAAGGAGAGAGCAGGCAAGGGCAAAGTCAGCAAAGTCAAGTCGGAATGCAGAGTACGGTAACAGGTTATTTAAGAGACTCTGAAGTCTCCCGAAAATGAAGTTTTTATTATAAAAACCTCATTAACATTATTGTCCCTCTTAAAACACTGCAGAACCGCGGGTGAAAACCCCCTCAATCACCCCAAACTCACCCCTTAGTTGGCAGGCAAAATCCTTGACTTTCTTGGTCGTGGATTTTGCTGCTGCCTCTATGCGTGTCAATCAGCACGTATCTCCGCCTCTCCCCGCCCCTCTCAGTGAAGGAAGACTAAGAGGGGCGGGGGGAAGGCGGCGATCCAGGCTGATTGATGCGCATAGAGGCCCCCGTATGTTTGGGGTGATAGAGGGGTTTTTCAGGCACGGTTCTGCTGCGTTTTAAGAGGAGCAATAATGTTAATGAGGTTTTTATTTTTTTTTTTATTTTTTTTTATTCTTTATTTATCCAATATCGTATTTCCAAAAAAGTGATTAAAAAGGTATCCAAAATTATCAATACTTATACAGTATTATACAATTACTAAGGCTAATTTATACATAGTATTTTACCACCTATTCTCTAGGAGTGAGCTTCCCACCTCCCCCCCCCCTCCCCCTTTTCCTTCAAGGCCGACCCATCTCCTCTGTTCCCGAGCTTATTCTCTAAGTTTTTATGGGTCCTGCCACCTCTTCCAATTTCCAATTTCTACTAGGTGGGGCGTGGTGTGGGTCACCCCCTCCCTGTCCTACCTACCCACCACCCTCAGATCCAGATATAGAAACCTCCACCAAGAAAGAAAGGAAAAAAGAAAAGAAAACCCTGTAGTGTAAGTTCACACTGGTATCAGTACTTGCTCCAGCGAGCCATTTCCGGCTTCTTCTACTCACCCCATTGTACTCTCTCTTCTCATAACATATTTCCCCGTCCATGGATTTACTTCCTACTCCCCTCCTCTCCTATATTCCTCTGTGTTCCTAAACTCCAACCATTTATCCCATCCCCTAATCTCCCTCCCGTGGACTATGCCCGATAGCTCTTCCATCGAGTAGGTATGGTCAACCTCATCAATCCATTCCTTCAATGTGGGGGCTTGAGGAGACTTCCATTTTCTTGCTATTAATATCCTTGCCGCATTTATCAAATGCATTCCCAGGGAGCCTTTATATTTTTTAACCCCAATCCCAGTCAGGTGTAAAAGATACACCTCAGGGCCGTCCGATTCGGGTATCCCTGCCAGTTTCCATATGTATGTTTTTATTTTATTCCAATAGTTGGCCAGCCCCCTGCACTCCCACCAAACATGTTTGTAATCTCCTCTTTGCTCTCCACATCTCCAACATACTGGGTTGGTCCCACACATTTTATTTAGTTTATCAGGGGTGTAATACCACCTCATTACTACTTTATATCCTGATTCCTGTATTCTAGTTGATACTGAGGCCCCATGAGTCATCCCGACCACTCGTTCCCATTGTGTGGGCGATAGCTCTCTCCCAATGTCCTGTTCCCATTTTATTTTATATTTCTGGGTGTAGTCATTATCTTCCTCTAAAAATGCGTATATTTTTGCCAAAATGCTCTTTGTTGGTCCCTCCGTTAGACAGAGCTTCTCAAATGGGGTCAACTTTCTTGACAGCTCCTCCTTCGTACCCATTGAAGTCAGGAAATGCCTAAATTGTATTAGACTCCACGTATCTATTTTCCTCATCTGCCTTTGTTCCATTATTTCTTTTTCATTTAGCCACCTTCCGTCCACAATCAGTGAGCGGATCTGCAGACTCCCTCCCCTTCTCCATTCCCCGTAGCTTCCCCCCTGGCAGCCTAAGGGGAACCCGCAATTTCCCAGAATTGGCATCAATGGTGAGGGGCCCCTGGATATCTCACTTCTATTTCTTACCTTCTCAAATGTTTTTAAAGTGTGTTCAACCAGGGTTCCTGATATTAAGTATTTCTTTGGGACATATGGTAACCATGGGGCTTCCCCAATAGCTCCCTCCATCATTTCTTTTTCCAGTTGGACCCACTGTTTTGAATTTTCATTTCTATTCCAGTCGACTATCCTAGTACATACAGCAGCATAGTAATATCTCAGGGGGTCAGGTACTGCCAGTCCCCCTTTATTTTTAGATTGTGTAATAAAGGCGAATTTCAATCGCGCCTTTTTGGCCTGCCAGATAAACCTCGCAAAGGACCTTCTGACTTCATCGAAGTAACCCCTGGGAAGAGGGACGGGGAAGGCCTGAAAAACATATAGCAGCCTCGGCATGATATTCATTTTAAGGACATTAATCCTACCAAACCAGGAGAGCCTCAGTTTAGTCCATTTATCCATATCTTTTTTTAACACCGCAAGAAGTGGATAGTAATTTACCTTAGTGGTCTCCTGTATACTTCTGGCCATCTTCACCCCCAGGTATTTTAGATTGTCCTTTGTCCATCTAAACGGGAAATTTGCCTTCAGATTTTCCACCTCCTCCCCCTTCATCCCTATTCCCATTGCCTCGCATTTATCCCAATTAATCTTGAGGTTGGAGAACCTCCCATATACTGCAAATTCCTTCAATAGATTGGGCAACGCTATCCTAGGGTTTGTTAAATAGAATAGCAGATCATCTGCGTATGCCGCTATCTTATGTTCTTTCTGGCCTATCCTGACTCCAGTAATATCCCCATTCTTCCGTATTGTTCTCAGGAAGGGTTCCAAGGTTAGGGCAAACACCAAGGGGGACAGAGGGCAACCCTGTCGAGTTCCATTCCTTATCTCAAACGGGCCAGACAGGCACCCATTAACCTTGACCCTGGCAGATAGATCCCTGTACATTGAGAGCATCCAAGCTCTCATGTTATCTCCTAGTCCAATGTGCTCCATAACCACCCTGATGAATCCCCACCTGACCCTGTCAAATGCCTTCTCCGCGTCTGTGGAGAGCAATACGACAGGGACAGGTGAGGATCCCACCCATTGTATCACATCCATTGTCCTAATCGTATTATCTCTGGCTTCTCTCCCTTGTATGAAGCCCACTTGATCAAGGTGTATCAGCTCACCCAGAAGAGGTGATAGCCTATTTGCCAATATTTTTGCTAGTACCTTCAAATCTACATTTATTAATGATATAGGCCTATACCCAGTACATGATGTGGGATCCTTTCCTTCTTTCGGTATAACCGAAATATGTGACATTAATGATTCCCGCCCAAGTTTCCCCTCTGCATTGTCTTTCCCCTTTATGGCATTCAATGCCTTCACCCAGTATGGTTCCAGTATCTCCTTAAAGCTTCTGTAATATTCCAGGGTATAGCCGTCTGGGCCTGGTGCCTTCCCCCTTGGCATTTGCCCCACTGCCTTAGTCAGTTCCTCTACCGAGATCTCCTTTTCCAAGCTCTTTGCATCCATAGGATGCAATTTCCCCATGCCTGAGGCCGCCACATATTCCTCCATTCCCCCCCCCATCCCCCACTGCACTCTCTTCGATCCCATATAAACTCGCGTAATATTTTCCAAACATTTTTCCCATAGACTCGTTCCTAAAGTGCTTCTGCCCTTTATTATCACATAGAAATGGTACATAGTTTGCAGTTTGTTGTTGCTTCAATATTCTAGCCATCAACCTACTCCCCTTATTTCCGAATTCATAGAATCTCCTTTTACATCTTGCTGCCATAAATTTAGCTTTAGAGAATAGTACATTTTTTAATCTCTCTCTTGCTTGGGTCAAATCTACAAAAACTTTTTCTATGGGAGTTTTTTTATGCTGTAATTCTAATCTTTCTATTTCTGCCAAGCTTACTGCCATTTCCCTTTCTCTCTCCTTCTTTATTCTACTTCCTTCCCTTATTAGTATCCCCCTCATAACCACCTTATGAGCCTCCCATAACACGACCGGGGATATCCCATCCCTGTCATTCTCCATAAAATACTGCTTCATTTCTTCTTTGATTTTAACTATTAATTCATCATTTCGCAACAGGGATTCGTTTAGTTTCCAGTTCCAAGGGCCCCTTTCCTTTTGCCTATATCCCAGGCTGAGTGTAACTGGGGAGTGATCCGAGATCACTGAGGATTCTATCTCTGTCTCAATTTCTTCCGAGAGTAGGTTATGTGAAATAAAGAAATAGTCTAACCTAGAATAGGTCCCATGCGGGATCGAATAGTAAGTGTAATCTTTTGTAGTAGGGTGTTGTATACGCCATATGTCGATCAACTGGCGCTTACCTAGTTCTCTTTTAACCCTTTGATGAGCTCTCCTAGTAAGGGAAGATTTCCCTGTGGACGAATCCACTTGTGGGTCCATTACCAGGTTTATATCCCCCGCAACTACTATTGACCCCTCTGCAAATTCATCTAACTTAGCCAGAAATTTGTCTAGGAACCCTGTTTGGCCAGTATTGGGAGCATATACCACCCCCAGTGTCATTCTCCTAGCATTGAAAAGTCCTTTGACCAGGAGAAACCTCCCCTGGGAGTCTCTAATCACCTCTGTCTCCTCCTGCCTTATGTCACTTGCTAGTACAATTGCGACCCCTCTACTTTTGGCCTCCTTATAATTACTGTAGTAAGCCGTTGGGTATCTCCTATTAGTGATCCCAGGGTGGTGATCTCCTTTAAAGTGAGTTTCCTGGAGAAATGCCACTTGGATGTGTGCTCTATATAGATTCTGTAATAGTATTGATCTTTTCTCTGGGATATTCAATCCATGGACGTTCTGGGACAGCATATTAACCCGTGTCATTTTTTCTCTTCCCCCTTTCTCCGCCAGCCCATGTGATACCAATGTGTACATAGAAAAACCAAATAAAGAAAAGACCTGGTGATTTTAAAACAGGCAGTCCCTTCTGCCTTTTGTAGCGTAGTGGACGTCGTCCACTCCTCCTTCTACAAGGATGATTGAAGTACCTTCTTTCCTGTGGGGGTTTCCTGTCCCCCCACTTCGGGGCTCCTTGCCCCCTCCGGGGCCAGAGACGACTTACCATAACCAGCACCGAGCACTTCCCCCGCGCCCCCCTCCCTCGCCGGGCCACTCTTTTCTCCCTATGACTTCACCTTATTTTATCTAAGTTCCTTCCGTTATTATTATTATTTTTTTTTTTTTCCCCTCCTGTTGTCGCTACCCTATTTATATGCGGGTCCAGGGAGGTGGGTCCTGCCTTTCAACTTCGCAAATTCAACCCTCATGCTTGATGCCCTCTTCTCTTCCTCCCATGGGAGCCTCCCCCCCCCCCCTCCCTCTCCATATAGAATTTTACTAACAGTCCCCCCCTCCCCCCGGGTCATGCTAATTTCCTAATTTTATATTTTATATTTGTTTTTTATTTTTACTTTTTAAGCCAATAACATAATTCCCAGTCTTTTCCATTTTCTGGCCATTCACCTACTTTGTGCTTTTTCCCCTGTGTTTTTCATTATGTGCCCCATTGTGTCTCCTCCCCTAAGTCTTCCCATTCCCCCTCCCGTCGGAGTGGGGGCAGGGGGGGTTAACCCCCCCCAGTCCGACTCACACCACCCCACTCTCCACCCCCCCCCTCCAATTCTCCATCCCCCCCCTCAGCCCACATGTGTTTTCTCATAGTACATACACACGTATCTTTACCCACTGTCTCAAAATATTTTTCCCTTATACATAATCATCTCGTGCACCACCTTATTTTTAATTTATTGAAAATCTTACTGTGATATCCCGCACCTCTCTCTTATCCCCTCACACCTTAGTCGTTCTCTAAGTATCTCGCCTCCACCCACACATCCCCTCACAAAAAATATTTAAATACATATATCTGTGCACTATCAAAGATACTTTATCCCTATATATCCCCTTCTCGTGTTCCACCTTATTTTTTTTGGCCTTCTTATCATGTTATTCCACACAACCCTTTCTTCCCTTCATATCAAACTCATTTTCATTACATTTCATTACACCTTCCCCATATCCCATCCCCCACCACATCCCCCCCCCTCACTTTGAGGGGCGGCGCCGGGGGGGGGAGGGGGCAGGCCCGCGTAGCCAGTCCCCCGCCCCCCCCCCACCCCGCACTCCCACCCCCCCCCCACCCCCACTCCCCTCTCAACCCCAAACGGCCCCTCCCCCCCCACTCCCACCCACCATTTACTCCACAATACCATTGTTTTAGCATCCTGTTGATTTGAAAATCTTAAAGTCTTATAGAGTCTTTTACCCTGTCAAGGGGGGAAAAGAAAAACAATCAAGGAAATCACATATCACATATTACACCTTTCCCTTATGTTCTCTCACCCACTAGCCGTTCTTGATTTGCTTTCTCTAGCTGCTCTTTTTTTTTTTTTTTCTTTTTTTTTTTTCCTTCTTTTCCCCTCTCCCCCCCCTTTTTCCCCCCTCTTTTATTATTTGTGCATTACCCATTTTCTCCTCCCTCCTCCCCCCCTGGACCCCATTTTCTCTTCTCAGTTAGGAACAAGGATGTGGCCAATTAGCCCATGCCGCAGGAAGAAGGGCCTATCCTACTTTATAATGTTCAGTCTATGTTACATTTATACTTTCAACTTCTGCCGCGTCTTACCCAACATTATTCCTTCTAAGTCCCAGTCTGGGAGCTCTATCGGGGGGATACCGAAAGCTCTAAAAAGATCCGGCAGGTCCTCTGGGCCTCTCAAAGCAAAAGAGAGGGTCCCCTTCCTGATAAGCAATGAGAAGGGAAATCCCAATCTGTACGTGGCCCCCTCCTTTTGCAAAACCTGGATTAAAGGTCTGAGAGCTCTTCTCTGTTGCAGTGTTGATGACGCCAGGTCCTGGAAGAGTTGTACCGGTCTCCCCTCAAATTCGATCTCCGGGTGTTTCCAAGCTGCTGACATAATTGCCTCTTTTTCTGTATAATAATGAAGACGGCAGATCACATCTCTTTCTTTTTCCCCGACCCTCGGATTTGCTCCTAGAGCGTGATGTATTCTATCTATGGCGATTGTATGATCTTCCGTTCGTTCCAGGACTCTTATTGAAGATCCCCTGTACCGTCAGTCGCAGCTTCTCGGCGCTCACTGACTCCTGCAAGCCCCGGATCCTGATGTTCTTCCTCCTCGAGCGATTCTGTATATCTTCTAGTTGTGTATATATTATCTTATTCACAATCTGTTGTTTCTTTCTCTCTTTCTGAGCCTCAGCAAGGGTGGCTTTTACCTCTGCTAGCTCCTGTTCCAGTTTCTCCGCTCGCGAGGACATTATTGCCATTTCCTCTTTTAGTGTCGCCACCTCCAGGCGGGTAGCAGCCATAATCTTTTCGGTCTGTTCACCTAGATCCTGCTTTGTAGGCAGCGTTTTCAAATATGTACACATCTCCTCCAGGCTGGTGTGTTTCTTGCTAATCTGGGAGTGCGGGGAGCTTGACTGTTCCGGTTTCTCCCCCATTCGATCTCTCGGGCTTCCTGACCCCACTGGCGCAAAAAAGTCCGCCGCTCCTCTTTGGGGTGTTTTAGCCGCCGGCCCTACTGCCGCGGTGCCAGTCGTCTCTGTCCCCTTTTTCCTTGCACCACCTGCCATCTTTAATTGACCCTTCCTTTGCTGGGCAATACGCCACTAGCTACCAGCAGTTGCAGGTGATGCTACAGTCCTCTGCAGGTCTGTGTGTATTTTCAGTGCACACCCTGCTTCACTCTGCTGGGGTACAGTCCACTGGTGTCCTCTTGTCCCCTCCTTCCCTTTTCAGGCTCCGCACACTCCTCTTATGCTACCTCCAGGCGCCCTGCCGCATCCAGGTGAGGATGCTCCACCACTTTCCAGCTCTCCCTGTAGGCCGATGCCAGGTACTGCCCTGCGCCAGTGCCGTCCCCCCTGGCTCCGCCGGCGTCCCGTTTCCTGCCTCCCGCCTGGGGCTTGCTGCGGTTTCCCTCTGGTTGCGCCCAGTAGTGCCTCTCCTGCTCCGGCTGGCTCGCTCGGCGCAGTGGTTCCTGCCTCCCGCCTGGAGCTTAGTGCGGCTTCCTCCTAGCGGCTCTGCTGCCCCAGCTGACTCAGTCGGCGTTCCGGTTCCTGCTTCCCGTCTGGGGCTTCCTACTAGCGGCTTCCCATCGTGCCCTTGCTACATCAGAGGGCCCGGTTCTCGACAGGGAGGTGACGCGAGCGGAACTACGTAGCGGAACTACGTCATGGCATCCGCTCCTCCCCACGTGCTCTCAATCTCTACGTGTGAGAATGCAGAGTACGGTAACAGGTTATTTAAGAGACTCTGAAGTCTCCCGAAAATGAAGTTTTTATTATAAAAACCTCATTAACATTATTGTCCCTCTTAAAACACTGCAGAACCGCGGCTGAAAACCCCCTCAATCACCCCAAACTCACCCCTTAGTTGGCAGGCAAAATCCTTGACTTTCTTGGTCGTGGATTTTGCTGCTGCCTCTATGCGTGTCAATCAGCACGTATCTCCGCCTCTCCCCGCCCCTCTCAGTGAAGGAAGACTAAGAGGGGCGGGGGGAAGGCGGCGATCCAGGCTTATTGATGCGCATAGAGGCCCCCGTATGTTTGGGGTGATAGAGGGGTTTTTCAGGCACGGTTCTGCTGCGTTTTAAGAGGAGCAATAATGTTAATGAGGTTTTTAAAGTAAAAACCTCATTTTCGGAAGACTTCAGAGTCTCTTTAAGTACAAGTGCAAATCAGGGATTAAGATAAGGAACAGGATTGCCCAGACACTCAAAGCCAACAGCAAACAAAGTTTGTGCAACTAGATGGAGAAAAGGCAGTGCATTAGCCCCAATCAGGATGTAGCTGGTGTTGTGTGATCCTGCTGAAAATGCTCTTGAAACCACCATCAGGCAAGCCAGGAAAATGCAAATCTTCAATGGTAAGTGAAAGGAATCCTGCTGGTGAACAGCAGAAATCTAGGACAGTCAAAATTGAAATGGAGCCACCTGCTGGTGGACAGTGGAAGTCCAGGGTTGACATAGTCAATACTGTCGCTAGCAGACAGAACGTGGCAGAACTTAATTCCTAACATTGAGTTCTTATCAGTTTCTTTTATTGGTTCCTAAGCTGGTGGGGGTTTTTTGTTTTTGGTGTACTACAGGGTTTGGATTAACTAGACCTGTTTTTCAGGACCACTTGTTGGTGAACCCATTACTGAATTGGTATTCTTACTTTCAACCCTAAATTTCTTCAATCTCTCTGTGTGGTTTGTGTATGTGATTTTGTCTCTCTTTAGTTTATTTATTTTGTTTTCTAAGATTTCTAATAAAAATTTGTTGACTAGCATAATGCAGAGGGATTTGATCTGGGTTAGTATGGTACTACTAATAATTGTATTATCATTTTAATAGGCATACCTTCTCTTCTCCATAAACCTACAGTTTGTACTTTTGTTCTGCACAGGTTTCGTTATTAGTTAATAATTTTTATGTTGTTACTTTTATGTTGTTACTTTTCACAGGAGACTTTTACATACTTTTTATATAGTTGTATATATAGTTGTACATATTTATATAGTTGTATATATTTAAATATAATTTTTATATAGTTGTATAGTAATATTTTTTGTTATTATTACTTTTATGTTGAAATGTGTAGAACTGTGCTGCCCATAATCTAAATAAAATAATTTCTAAATTCATGAAGAATTTAGAAAACTTCCATCAGCTCTTACATACTGTGCATGTGTACATTGGTTTACAATATGCATGGGAAATACTCCCATGATTAATTGGGAAATGTACGGGGAGAAAAGATTGTGGGGTGCCGTGTATGTTAGTTTGTGTGGCTGGTTAGGATAGTGTAATGGTTAACGGCTTTGCCTCTGACACAGGAGACCTGGGCTCGAATCTCGGCTCTGCCTGTTCAGTGAGCCTGCACATATTCAGTAGGAGACCTTGGGCAAGTCTCCCTAACACTGCTACTGCCTATAGAGCATGTCTTAGTGGCTGCAGCTCTGGTGCTTTGAGTCCGCCAGGAGAAACACACAATATAAATGTTCTGTGTGTGTTTGTTGTGTTTGAATTAACTCTTATTAATTGGCAACCAAAGAAAAACATAGCACAGAGGAGCAGCAGTCCAGACAATAGATGTGTTGAATGTATGAGTTCAGTATAGATTGCAGGGATGCTAATTGCTTTGTTGGTAGGCCGCATAAAAGGGTGTTGCAAAAGTAAGTTAATGCAAAATATTATTAGGGCTAGCATTTAAGTAGTGTTCTGATGATTGTCAAACTTTTAATATGACTCCTGGCAGATGACCCTTGTAGCCTTAGGAGTCTTCACAGAGGGAGGGTGAGGGAGTGTGAACATGGTGGGAGGCCCATTCAAGTTTTGCTGGGGTACCGCCTGATTTGTAGTTATGCCACTGACTCAAATCTTTATTTTGTGTTTAAAGTCACTGTAAGTGTTTTCAATTTGTTTTTAAATATTTTCTGTTTAGAAGGATGAATTAGCAACATTCATCTGTATATAATTTTCATATAATTAATAAAGGTTCAAACTGATATCTGTTTTTGCTCCACAGAAATGAATAGGTGTTCATACAAATATCCACAAGCTTCCATGTGCATCACTATGCATCATACTGCTTGCATTTAACTTTCATGCCTTCTGACCCTCGAAGGTCCCCATTGGTTGACTGATCTCTATTAATTAAAATTGTTTCGGCGAGGATTCTCATTGGTTAGATTGGTGGACTAACGGTGGACTAATTAAAATATTTGTTTTTGCTGGGGCTCCCGTCTTCTTGCATCTCACTGCAACACTGAATTTTGCATTTTTGTATTTTCTGTTGGTGTTTCCTATTGATCTATTTATTTGACACAGCAGAAAGCATTCTTATCTGTCAAATCAATATACTAATTGACTGCCATAACATTTATAATCTCCCCTTATCAGACCAGAGAGTGCACGTACAACCTTAAATCTTTAAAATAAATTCTATTAATGCCTTCTTTTCAGGATTATTTATGATGCTTTATGCTTGTTGACCTATTCATATCCTAGTAAATAAAGACATTCGTGGTTTCTTTATTTTGATTTAAAAAAAAACACTATATGTGTTTAAAGTGGTATTATGCACCCTAAGATTTCAGTAACTACTCTTAAGGTGCCCATACATGGTACATTTTTTAAATCCAAACTTACTATTTCTATGTACTATAAGGTTAAATTAAGTAAATATACTAAAAGCATAATTTAGGCAGTTCCCTCATATTACATAGAAATGGTAAGATTGGATGAAAAAAAATGTACTATTTATGGGCACCATTAGTCACATAAAAGAACATTTGGAAGCAATCCCAAACATTCTCTGTTTGAACAAACGTATGCTTTCAATGCAGAAAGCAGTACAATATAGCTTATCTCTGTCTCATCAGCAAAGGCAGAAGATACTGTCTGCCTCTGTTTTGATTCTGCCCACTCCTGCCTCCCTCTGCTGAACAGAAAGGCACATCACCCTGGCAACAGTTGCTTTAGCAAAAAGGAGTAGGGCGAGTGAATGCACATGCCTCAGAGAGCTTCAGTGGCAATGATGAAATAAGTAAATAAAATAAATGATTACATTTGCTATAAGCCAGAGGTAAGCTATCTTGTACTGCTCTCTGTAGTGAGAGTATATGTTTTTACGCACAGAGAATGTATGGGACTGCTTTAAAATTTTCTTTTATGTAACTAAGAGTAGTTACTGAAATTTTAGTTTTGGGACTATAATCCCACTTTAAGTAGAGGTTTTATATTGTTTTTATAGGATGGGGGCACCATTGATGGGCTCATCTAAAGCAGCAGAAACCCAGAATCCCTACATTGCAGAGACCGCCACTTTAAAATGATGTTGTTTTTAGTTTCACTAGAGTGCAGTGATGCAAGATGATGTGATTCATTGTTCTGCTCAGCTGTTCCTGTATTACTGACATTTAAACAATCTGCCATGTGCATCATAAATCAAATGCAATTCCACATCTGTGCAATGCAGGAAAATGAATGAGAAATGCACTTCTGAAAATAGGAAAACGGAAGAGAAAATATAACAAATTCCAGTTTCATTTATTTTCCAGTGTTTTAGAATTGTTTAGGTAAACGGGAAAAGGTCACATATGTGCTTAACTAGAGGGACTGCAACTACTCCAGAGCCCATTCAGTCATAAAGCGGGGCTATGACTACCTCCGTATATCATTTAGCTGCTGTTTTTTTTTTCAAATTGCTTCTTACTAGAGAGTAGGCAACAATCATCTTTCATTTTCTTCCTTCTCTTACCTGTACTGTGCTGCATTAGTTGGCTTTTAAGGATGAAGAATGAACAATGAAAAGGCTGTTATTAGAAATCAGCACTGTAAGGGTTAAATGAAATAAATATCTTTGTACAATTTATAGTATTACATTTCCCACAAGATTCTTCCAGAATTCTCTCTACAGTCTGAAGTCACAGACTGCAGACAGGGGTGTAACTTAAATGTGACGGGCCCCCATGTAAAACTCTGCAGGCCAGGCCCCACTCCCCGTAGTGCCCATGTGGAGTGATAAAAAGTGGCTGTCAGGTGCCTTGTGTGGGATGATGCACCCGTGTGTGCAGCTCCTGAATTGCGTACCTATTATATAGCCGGCAGGAGATTTGGGTGCTGGGTAAAGCTGATAAACAGCTCACCCTGTTCCTGCACAAGTCCCGGCAGGGTCCACCGCCCCGCCCATGGTTAGTGGGGGAAATATGTAATTCAGCTGCCAGCTATAGCTGGCGGCCGAATTAGAGTGTTTTGTAGTAATTTGTGCTCCGTCTTTTGACAGCACCCAAATTATAGTTAGCTGTAATTCCTAGTTGATAATTCCTATTACCGTCTAGGGTGGCGCCGGCCAAATCTCCTGCGCTGTTTTTACCCCTTCTCCACCACAGATAAAACATTCAATAAATCTATAACACCCTAGTGAATTCAAAATTAAACGTTTGATAAAGTGTTTGGTAAAGCTTAGTGAATTGAGGCCAATGTAGTAAGGATTCACAGATACAGTCTTCATCAGTAATATTTTTTGAAAGAGCAAGGCCCATAGCCATAACCGAATGAGAAGATAAATAGCAGATGATATAGGAATCTCTGATCTCAGTGATAACATTGCTATCTAGGCAGCATATGTAGGCCAACTCTTGGTTAATGTTTATGTAACATTTGTATTTATTTCTGCAGCAGAGAGAGGATATGACATCTCTAGTGAAAATTATGTGTGGGATGAAACTGCTTATGGAGAGGAAGAAGACCCTTATAGCCTTGCCGAAGAGGAGTATATGGAATTACCTTTTGAAACTGATGAAGTAAACCAAAGACCAAAAAGATCTTTTATTGTGCACAGAGCTCCATTACCAGCACCTCGCCCACAGGCTGCCAGTGCTCCCCAAACTGAAGAAACCTACATCTCTAAAGGTAAGACTTCAACACCTCTCCAAGCAGCTTTGTTTTATGTTGCCCTGTTAAAGTATATGGATGATCAATGAGATGCAAATACTTCTGAGTTGATGCAGGATTTTGCAAATTATGAAGGTAAATAAGTCTGGCTTGAAAATGAACCAGTTAAAACTTTGGTGGTGTTTGATTGATTCCATTTCAAGCTGCATAAATGTACATGCAAAGTTAACATAATCCTGCAACAACTTGGAATTATTTGCATTTTATTGATTATCCTTGTTAAAGAATATATATTTTACCTGCAAATTAACTAATTGTAAAGGTTTTGTTTTCCCTTTTACTGAAGGGATTCTGCAAAGTTGAATTTTTAACAGTTTTACAGAAAGTGAAAAAAGCATGCAGTCTTCATTTTCTTCGTATCAGAACTGGATGGCTGACAGTTTATTTACAGTTAGTGCTATTGGAGTCCCATAAGCATTGTGCACATACTAGACTGAACGTGGATATGGTGGCCATTCAGGGCCATCTTGGCCAAGAATCTTTAAAGAGAACCTGTACTGAGTAAAATTATTTAAAATAAACACATGAGGTAACTTCAAATGAACATTACATAGTTGCCTTGCCATCAGTTCCTCTCAGAAGCTCGCCATTTTCTTCTTACAGTGATCCCTTCCAGTTCTGACAACATTTTGTCAGAACTGAAATATATATTAGTTACTGTCAGTTACAGCTGAGAGGAGAACTGATGTGTCCATGTTTCCCTATGGCTCAAGTGGGCGATGTTACAGTTTAACTGTGTGCTGACCAGGAAGCTGTTATGGTGTAATGGCCATTTTCAAAATGGAGGACGTAGAATTCCCTTGATCACAGTGGACAAACAGGACGTAGGACAGGAAAAATAGATTGAGGAGTAGACTACACAGGAGTTAAGTATGACCTGTGTATGTGGATTTTGACTTTTAATTTCAGTTCAGGTTTTCTTTAAGCAATGGTCAAATGCTTTGTACTTCTCCTTCTCCAACAAGCTGGAAGCTGCTTCTCCTTGTGTCGCACCACTGTCTCTCCATTTTCCTCCATAACAACAGAATGAGGTGCTTAGCTGTAGCCAAAGCACCCATATAAATGTCCTATGGCTATGGGTGACATTTATTGAAAATGTGTATGTAGATATAGATGTACCAAATCAACAACACTCAGGCAGTCATACACAATGTTAACCTCCTTGGTGGTAACCCCGAGCTAGGGTCGGGGTAGAAAACCGCAGCTCAGAGCAGTAATCCCGGTAGCTGCTGGAGGCTCTGTGCAGAGCAATGCAAGCAACGGGAGCATTTCTACATACCTCCCGGGGATCCTGACGTCGGACGCCATTTTTTCTTTCTCTCCTCCGGGGTTCTGCTTTCTCCTGGTGAGAATCTCAGATTAGATTTGCAGTGCCACCCGGAGGATGGAGGCATAACTGCAGCACTGGAGCAAGGGAGATAAGTGATTGCTGGGGCTGTGCAGATCTCCTTGGCAGCATGATTTTTTCCATGTTTAAGGGTCTGAAAGGGTGCAAAAAAATTGTACCGCTTTTAGACCCTAAAATCTGGAAAGAATCATACCACCAAGGGGGTTAAAGAACACCCGAGGCAAAAATAAACAAATGAAATAAATTATTGTATCTATCTTCCTTGTACGAAAAATGACTTTTTAAGATAGTCCACAGTTTTATTTTATGTTTAATGGGGCACCATGGTGAAAATTGTAAAATTTAAAATATAGACAAATAAGAAGTACGTTTATTCCAGAGTAAAATGAGCCATAAATTACTTTTTTCCTATGTTGCTGTCACTTACAGCAGGTAGTAGAAATCTGACAGAAGTGACAAGTTTTGGACTAGTCCATCTCTTCATAGGGGATTCTCAGCAAGGCTTTTATTCTTTATAAAGATATTCCCTAAAAAGGATTTAAACAATGATGCTGGCTGCTTCCCTGCTCGCTACACAGTTTTTTGGCAGTTGAACAGAGCAACTGCCATTCTCTAAGTGCTTTTGAAAATAAATAAATCCCTAAGAATCCCCAATGAAGAGATGGACTAGTCCAAAACCTGTCGCTTCTGTCAGATTTCTACTACCTACTGTAAGTGACAGCAACATAGGATAAAAGTAATTTATGGCTCATTTTACTCTGGAAAAAATGTCCTTCTTATTTGTATATGTTTGCACATATTTTAAATTTTACAATTTTTCACCGTAGTGCCCCTTTAAATCAACTTTTGAAGTTTTAACTGTTTTATTGTTTTTGCTCAATGACAGATTCATTGAAGTATGCCAGAGCTGAAATCTATGAACTATTGACCCCTTGTATCTCTATTTTTATCTTTCTTGCTCTCTATATGCTTCCTCGAAGCGATCAGTACGCTTCCAGGGCTAAAAAAAAAATCTCACTTTGGCCAAATAGTAAAACTACATCTACATACATTTTTTATACAATAAACCCACATTATTACATTTAAAATTAACTGTTTTTTCCCACGCCAGAAATTACCCAAATAAAAAAAAAAAAAAATAGTTACCTAAGGGTCTGAACTTTTTAAATATGCATGTGAAGAGGATATACTTGTATTACGAACATTTTTTAAATTATAAACTTGTAAATAGTGATGGACGAAAACTGAAAAAAATGCACCTTTATTTCTAAATAAAATATTGGCGCCATACATTGTGATAGGCACAAAATTTAAATGGTGTAATACCCAAGACAAATGAGCAAATAAAATGCATAGGTTTTAATTATGGTAGCATGTATTATTTTAAAGCTATAATGGCTGAAAACTGAGAAATAATGAATTTTTTCCATATTTTTCTTAATATTCCTGTTAAAATGCATTTAGAAAAAAATAAATATTAGCAAAATGTACCACACAAAGAAAGCCTAATTGGTGGTGGAAAAAACAAGGTATAGATCAATTAATTTTGATAAGTAGTGATAAAGAATGAGAGGTGAAAATTGCTCTGATGCATAAGGTGAAAAACTCCCACGGGCTGAAATGTTTAAACAGAATCCTGTATAAAAAATGTAAAGCACAGTCATAAAAGTAGGCCTTTAGTATACACTCCTGTAAATACAGAGTCTTCTGATACAGTAAGGAGGCCAGATAACACTCAAAATGCCCTCTAGTTGGACCTAAATTGGACCCAGAAACCTAGTTCATACAGCATATTTAATGTCAGTTTCTGTGCTCATCATTCGTAAAGGATACGCTAATTGAAATTCAGCCAAGAGAAATTGCATAGAGTGTAATGTTTTCTATGGTCACTTGTATTGCATGGAATCATGGGATTCCTAAATGCAAGGAAACAAAACCTAGTTCCTGTTTATTTTCAATTTTTTTTATTTTTGACGTAGTAAACCATATTTTAAATATGAGTGCAATTTTCACGAATAAAAATCTTGGATGCATTACCCATATATAAATATATATATATATATATATATATATATATATATATATATATATATATATATATATATATATATATATATACTGTATATATATATATATATATATATATATATATATATATATATATATACTTAAAAGCCTTTTTTAGGTGTTAAAGTTGCTGATAAAGCTTATTACCTTGGCTGTATTTGGCCATTCTAACAAGACTGGAGAGGAATTCTGAGAGACAAAAAACAAAAAAAAAAACGCTTGCAGTACTAAGGTACAGGAAAAAAAAAACCTCAATGGCAAAACGGCAAAAATACATAACTAAAAATAGACTCTGCAATAAATTATAAACTAAATAATGGTTTCATTCTGACTTAAATTTCTATTTCTTTGTAATATACCTTTTCGCCACAGTGATTGGTTATTCCTCTGTTTATCCATTACTTTACTTTTCCAAAGCAACCACAGTAAACCCTGATAAAAAAAGGAATAAAGTCACCAAGTTCAGTCATAAGGTTTTTCATAGCGCTGCACTATTTTTGTATTTTTCCTCTCCACAGAAGATAAAGCCTTTCAAGCGTTCTCCTGTGGACACATAGGTTGATACATACAATCTCAGCTGCTAATTAAGGAGTACAGTTCAGAAACAGAACACTAAGCTGTCTCACCAGTATCTGTCTCACACTCCAGGGAGCTTGCAAAAAAAGAGAATATCACAGTATTAAAAAATCCCTGAGATGTAAAACAACTGTTTTCAAATACAAAATATGAACCAAACAGATGTCAAATCAAGTTTGAAATGTGACAGTCTGCATTTGAAAGGCCAAAATGTATTTTTAGCATGCTGTACATGGGAAAAGATTTCTCCTCTGTCTCTGTAACAAATATGTATGAAAAAATCCTTAGTTTCCATGTTAAAGTAAATGTACAGCAAGAGAAATATGGAGGTTACTATCGTTATTCCTTTTTTTTAAAAAAATTCTATTTGGTTGTCATGCTGATCTTTTGGCTTCAGTACTTTCTGAGTCACCCATGGCAACAAGTATAAAGCCAGGGGAGCCATGGTTATTCTGGGTCAATGATTCAGAAATTTTTAGAAGCCAAGAATGAGCATAACAGCCAGGCATGTAGCATTTTACGGAGAGTCAATGACAGTATGTACCGTATTTTTCGACATGTAAGATGCACTTTTTCTTCCCCAAAATGTTGTCTTATATTCCAAAGATACGGAATAAGGTGATTCAGAGTCAGCAGGGAAATTCTTACCTGATCCTGCCGCCTCTCTCCTCTCCCCCCAGCTCTAGTCCTGCTGTCAGGCGGTTCCTCTTCTTCTCCTGCAGCTGCCGATATCCAGGGACACTGCTGCCTGCTGCTATGCAGCTCCACTGGGTCTTCTGTCCTCCTGGTGGCATACAACTTCTTTACTGTTGTACTGTTAAGCCGCTGTTTTAAAAGATGTTTTTGAAGAAAAATTCCCCTTGTTCCCACTATTCTCCTTAATCTACCTAGCAAATTTGGCAATTATGGCATGTATGGGGCTTGCCATTGACTTCAATGCTATTTTTCCCTAAAACATGATGGTGTATTCCCAAAGATGGGAATGGCAAATTTTAAAACAAAGTAGGTAGCAATTCTGCCTGCAATTTTGGTATGCAAAAATTTGCCACAAGGTAAAACTTCAAAACTGTGCCTGCTCATGCCTACCAGTCAGCAAAGTAAAATGTCCCTGTTACATAATAAAAAATGTTTTATTCAAATATGTAGAGCATGGACGAGATGGACTCACATAGTGTAAAGTTTAATTCAGCTTTGCTTTTAAAATGATGATTGACATTATGAGATAAACATATGTACATGCAGTACTGGCCCTTCTAAGAAATTGCCTTAAGTCCCATTCCCTGTTTTTTTTCCATAATATTTTTTTTATTTTAGAATAAAGATGCAAGCTACATAACAAAGTACAGTAGAAAATACACCATATACACTCTTAACCACATAATGTCAGGATAAAGTACATAAAAAATGGCAAACAAATTCCAGATTTTTAATTAAACAGAGCTGGGTATCTGATCATGGTATAATATGAACATATCTTGCTTATACTGGAGATGCTTAGCAGCTTCCTAACCACTGCCCTAAATATTTGATTGGCTGAGGAACCACCAACTCCACCATCAGTGACTTTAAAGTGGCAGAAGCCATGGTCAAAGACCTACCTACCACACTGAGAAAATGAAAAATATCAAATGAGTAGCAAGATGGTTAACGACAAATCAAATTGTATCATAGGATAATCAGGAGAGGCAAAAATAGTAGAGTATGATATAAGTATTCAAAATGTAACATGTCATACTCATTTCCTGAAGAGGTAGTATGGTATGGCTTCAAATATATATCAATCTTCTGATATTGTAAATAAAATAAGCTATAAACTAATTTAGCTAAATCTATAAACAGTGGACCAAAGAAAAATACCTTTCCCTGTCTTTTAGTACAGCAAGAGTTAAAAAGTTGAGTTATTATCTATGTAAATTAGCTTGTCCAACAGCTTTTTAAATTCAGTCCTAAAAAGTAAATAAATGCCAAAACAGTTGAGAATGAGTGAAAGAAGGCTCCGGATAAGGTTTTAGTGCTGGGAAGTTCAAAGGATCATTACTTCTGGTTGTTTTTACTTTTAGCAAGGCAGACTTGTCTGAAGTCTTAAAATGAAGCACTTAAACTGAGCATAAAAATATTAAAATTTAGTAAAAAACATACAGTTACCGGTAATCATTTTATACATTTATTTTTACTTCAGGTGGGCTATAAGCAATTATTTTCCTAACTCTAAGATTTTTTTTTTCCATGAGACTTAGAACATTTTTCAGCCTAAATTTCACAAAATTAATTAATAGACACAAAATGGTAATGCACATCAGCATTTACTGACCTTTCTTCTTTAATATCTATTCTTTTCAATATGTCAGACTGTACATGTATTAAAAAAATAATACAAAGAGGAGATTTGAATTTTAAAGACAGGTCCTTACAGCCCATTCAAAGACCCCAGGCAGGAGGCTCGTTTTAAAAAAATTGTAAGTAAAAGCAGTAAAAGTGGTAACATAGGAATACTTTGTTCCTTAGTGCACACAAGTCAGCTGGCATAGTCTTGCCAATTTCTAAAGGGTCAATTATGCCAGGTCCATTAAGTGAAGAGTGCATAGAGGAGCGAATTAGTTCCAACGACATCACCACTGACTCCAATAAGCTATTAGAGGCCGGAAAACTGCTTCTCCTTCACATTCATTTTCTGGAAATTAAATTAAAGTTTTAGCCTGCTTTGTATTGGCCACCACCAGTCATTCTAATAAAATAACTATGGCTGGCACAGACTTGGTGAAGGAGCAGTGACAATTTAAATAAGGTATTAACACTATTATATAAAATGCAGAGAGCAGGGAAAGTCTACAAATGGAAGTGAAGACAACATTTCACCTCTTTGTGCGCAGTTATATATAAATTGGCCCCTTGGAAGCTAGCACTTACAGCAGACTAGTTGCTAACAGGCAAATCATAATACGTTCCCTTTCTTTAGAGTAACCCTAGAATACAGCCTTCCACAATAATGATCAATAACCATAAACCATTGTTAAGGGAATTCTCCAAATCGGTGGAATTTTCTATTGCTCTATTACCTTGTGCGATTAATAGCAATATTGCCTAAGGCAAATGACTACACACTTCATATCCAGCAGATGCCATATTATTATACCTCTTATCTTTGCTTTTATCTACTAATCCAATGTGTTGTCCAATTATGTGGACTCTCACTCTAAAATATTTTTTTCTGTAAAGCATAATTTTAAGAGTTAATTAGTGTGCAGAAATATGGCAACAAAATGTTTTTTTTCCAGAAAAATACAATAGCCTGGAGGAGCTTTTGTTGGACATACAATTATTATTATTATCAAGAAATTATTGTACTTTGCAAGTATTTAATTTCACACTTTTTTCACAAATCGGGTCTGAAAGCCTACTCTCTGTACTCTGTATTAGATCTAACAATGCTGCAAAATAATTGATTTCAGGATACATGTCTTTACACTGACCCATACTCGATATATAGTCTTGCCATGATATCCAGCTGTGATGAAAGCAGGCAGTAGGCACATATGATAGCTATACATAGCTGGCTTTATATTGACATAAAACCAACATTTTTCTAAGGCTGGGTTTACAGTGGTCCGCTGCACAATGCATGCTACTGTATAAGAGTGTATCGTATAGAGACCTGCATTGGGCTGGGTACCTGCGGGTACCCACGGGTTACCCAAAATGTGTGTCGGGTTTAGGGTACCCGTTTTGATTTTAATCAGGTTGCGGGTCGGGTGCGGGTAGCAGATCTGCGGGTACCAGATTCACCAGAAAGCGTGTTCTGGGTAGCGGGGCTGCAGGTGCGGGTCTGAAAAATTAGACCCGCACAGTGCATCAGGTTGGGTACCCCGAAATGCAGGTGAAATTCGGTTACCCGTTTTGATTTAACCGGGTTTCAAGTCAGGTGCAGGTAGTAGGTCTGTGGGTGCGGGTCAGGTGCAGGTACCAGATTCACCAGAAAACAGGTAGCGGGTCGGGTGCGGGTAGTGGGGCTACGGGTGCGGGTCTGAAGAATTAGACCCATGCAGGCCTCTAGTGTGGACTGCAATTGGAGGCTGACCATAGACTTTAATACAAAGCCTGAATGCAGTGAGTTAGAATAATGCTAACAGTTACAACCCAGTACTGTGAACATGCCCATAGAATTGTATGGGCAGGGAGTTGACATACAATATGAATTTGCAATGCAGCTGATGCACTGTGGACTAGCCCTAAAGGAAACAGGTAAATGTCAACACACCTAAATGTCAGTTACATTTAAATATATCTTCTCTACACATCAGTGAAATGCAGTTTTAGAAAAAGTACAGTAAATTTATCACACCATTAAAATATTACTTCACTCATTGGGCTGAGGAAATAAGATTTTGCAAATATTGGAAGATATTTGCATTACATTAAATCTAGAGAATAACAACATATGTATAATTTATGAATGGATTCCCTTTCTGTCATGATTTATTGAAAAATAAAATTAGTTCTTAATGTAGACCTCTAGTGACACATATTAAAATAAAGTGTGTGAAGTTGTATAACGTGTAACCTTAAAGGAGAACTATAAAGTGCTCAACACATATAATATTTGTGATTTATACCTGTCAGAAAAGTTTTCATGTCATCAGCTTCACAAATTCTCTAACCAGAGAGCTTACTCGTGTATTTCAATATCAGAGAGACAGCTGTAAAGCTATGTGCACATGCTACACCTGAATTGGCCGAGGTAAACATTCAAGTCCATTCTGGCCAAGCATCTAGCATGTGTCTAGCATGCTGGATCTTTAAATAAAACCAATAGACAAGCAATGTATTCCCTTCCTTACAGTGCCAGCTTGAAGCTGCTTCGTCAAGTGCCATGCTGTCTTCACCCTCTCCGCCCCATAGAAACAGTAAATGTCCCTCAGCTGAGCAATGTGTCTGTTTAAGCTTGTTCAGTGGAACTATTACTTCAGTGGACAGTTTCTAATATCTATTGGGTTAGCAGTTATAGTGCTTGTGTATGTTCTTAAAAGGACACCAGGGGGAAGTGGGGGAAGTTACACACTCATCTAAGAGGAGGGAATGCTCTAGTTCCCAAAGAACCTTCCCAGTCCTCTGTGCATCCCCGCATTCCACCGCCAGTCCTCTAGTCAAATCTACTGCCGGCTGCATCTTCAGGTCTCCTCGGAAGTACTTGGGACAACGAATATTTCCGTAGATGAGTTGCTCTGTATTGCACATGCACAAGTCCATGCTTGTGTCTGTACAATACAAAGCCACTCGTCATCAAAAGTACTCAGAGACCTGAGTAGTTCTGTAGCCTTCTGAGGAGGCCTGAAGGCTTCCTCAACATTAAAGTCAGGTTCTGGAATAGGGTGGTGTAACAAGGGGATGCAGAGAGAGCCGGTAAGGCTCTAAGTCAGTGTTCCCCAATCCTGTCCTCAAGGCCCACCAACAGTGCATGTTTTGTGGAAATCCACAGAGGTAGTTAATCAGCTGTGCTCAGACACTAATTACCAGCAATGAGCATCAGATGACATCCGAATGACTTTCATTTGGACTTCATCCTCTTAATTAATGCAGCTGAGCGGGTGGGCGAGGGGGGGGGGGGTTAAACTTACCCAATATACGTCTTCTTTCATCCATCCAACGGCGCCTCCCACGCTGCATTCCAAGCCGCGTCACGTGACTACAAACACTTCCTCCTTCAACCCCGAAGGAGGAGGTGTTTGTAGTCACGTGACTTGTCATGGGTGTGAAGATTACAAGGTCCACACTTGTTTTATTACCCTTTCAAGATGGGCCCCCAGTTTGTGAGGGTCACCAGGTGGAGGCAAGCAGAAGGGGGTTATATTGGGGGACCCCAGCAAAGTTTTGCTGGTAGACCCCATGTTTTATAGTTACGCCCCTGGCAGATTACATTATTTTAACATGACATTTTAACACAACTGTAAGTATAATAGTTGTCTGACAGCTCGTCTAGAAGTCTGTCAAATACAAATATACTTTCTAGTGAAATAACACCACAGCATAACAAATGATTTAGAAACAGTGCAGTAACTTTGTGTCACCATTAAAATATCCCTTCACTCATTATTCTGTAGAGGAAATGAGATTTTGCAACTATGGGAAAATATATGCATTACATTAAATGTTAAAAAGAAATCAAAAGCAATGTATAATTTATAAGTAAATTCTCTTCCCCTCATGTTGAAAAAATCATGTATTATTCAGTATAGTTCTCAAGAAAACATAAAGCAACAAAAAGATCTTCACCAAATAAGTGGACAGACAGGGATTTGTATTCATTTAAAACTGAGAAATTCAGTTCTAGTTTTCAGGATGTTATGATGTGGCTGCTAGATTGTAAATAAGCTAGCAAACCGTATCCACTCTATATAAGGTTTACAGTTACCATAGCTGCTACATCGTTAGACAGCCAGGTAAAAAAAAAAAAAAAAACGTTAACTGATGGATTTTATGTAAGTTGAAACATCCACGTTTATTATTGTAAGGTATTTTTAAAACCTTTTCATTACTATTTTAATGACTGTGGTTTCATAAAAATACTTAAAAGATGTTAAGAAAAATGAATTATTTACAGAGGAGTAAGAGAAGTGACCCAGAGAACATATTTTTAAGCACAATGGTAAAGAGCAATGTAGAACAATAGACTGAGCTGTAACACATAAAGATGAGTAGCTAAAGCAAGGAGCAAAGTTCTGAAATTTCTAAAGTCATGATAAATGTAGACAGCTAAAATTGTCTATCAGATTCCTACAGTGACCCTCAGCCTACATCTTAGTTAAAAGTCAAGGCTGGAATGCTGCTTGCCAGTTTACATTTGCCAATAAAATCCTTTGAAAGGATTTATTATGTATTTGCTTAGATGTAGAGTATAACTGTACCGGGTCTATTTGAAAAGGGCTCCTGTAAAAAAGGGTTCCTGGTGTAGCCCATATATTCCAAATTCGGCTACAAAAAGGGCACATGGTGTAGCCCATATATGCCAACTTCGGCTACAAAGGGCGCCTGATGTAGCCCATATATGCCTAATTCGGCTACAAAGGGCACCTGGTGTAGCCGAAAAAGCTAGTTTTAGTTTATTAGGCAAAATTTGTTGGGTTATAAAAGGGCTCTAGATATAACTAAGAAAAGTGATTATTATGACCTAACTGCTCCCTCCTCTCACACAGAACCCTCCCCCGATGGCGCCTAACCCTAATCCCCTAGGAGTTGCCTAACCCTAAGACTTGTGCTTGTGATGCCTAATCCTAACCTCCCCTGCACCCTCGAATCAAAAATCTCGGCTATAAAAGTGTGCCCTTTTGTAGTAGAATCAAAAACCTTGTAGCCTAAAACCTTGTAGCTGAATAAAAAATATGGGCTACAAAGGGGCGCCCTTTTGTAGCCGAAAACCTTGTAGCTGAATAAAAAATATGGGCTGCAAAGGGGCGCCCTTTTGTAGCCGAAAACCTTGTAGCTGAATAAAAAATAAGGGCTACAAAGGGGTGCCCTACTGTAGCCAAAAACCTTGTAGCCTAAAAAAAAATATGGGCTACAAAAGGGCACCCGCTTGTAGTCTATATCAAAACTCAGGAGCCCTTTTCACCACCTTGTAGCCCATATTTGCAGAAATAACATTGATGTCTATGGGGGAGCCCTTTTAATACAGGCAGCTCAGGAGCCCTTTTCAACGGATCCCACTGTACCTCTTACTGACTTGATACAGCGGACCTTAACAGAGTAGACTGTCTTTGGTAAAGCACTGTCTCTTCTGCTTCCACAAGCTTGCCAGTAAGGGTTATGTTTCATACTTTGTTATAGAGTCTTAAAAGACCACTTTATTTTTCCTTTTAAAATACATAAAAAATACTGGAAAAAAATGCCATCTAAAGAAAAACTCCCAGTCAAAAATTTTAGAACTTCCATTTTTGATTGAAATTTAAGTAGTTAGAGTCCAATGTAGTTTGAAATTGTACAAAGATAAGTGGTTAACAAAAAAAGGTAAGGTTTCACTAATCTGGAATATAATGTACATTTCAGTATTATAATAATGGTCTTTAGCAGGAAACAATAAATAGGTTAATGACTTGCTGCTTTTCTGCAGCAGTGAAGGTTGCTGAAGCCTTGAATGTTAGTAGTTAGTAGTAGTGCTGTCTGGAACACAATGTGGCGCCATACGCTCCTGAGCATTACTTGAACAGTATTATACTGCAGGACAAATTTCAATAGCTTTGAGATGCAGGTTTGACAGATTGAGTTGCAGCAAGAAAGCTAAAAGGTTAGAATAAGAAAAAGAGGCTTGCCTGGGCCATAAAATACTGTTTATGGACTATTGAAGCATGGAAGAAGGTGTTATTGAATAATGAATCAAAATGTGATCTCTTCAGCTCATCACACAGGATTTTTGTATGCTGTTGAGAAGGCAAATGGATGTTTTTTCAGTGTGTGATATCAACTGTCAAACATGAAAGGGGAAGTGTGATGGTCCGGTGCTGTTTTGCTGGATCCAGTGTCAGTGACTTGTACATAGTGAGAAGAACCCTGAACCAACATGGCAACCACATCATTCTGCAGCACCATTACTATTACTGTAGCACCCTCTGGAATGTACTTAGTTGGCCAGGGGTTCATCCTATAGCAAAGAAACTCCAAGCTAGGCAAGAACTACTTTAGGAAAAAAGAAGATCGGAAATTTGTAAATATATCAAATTTACTGATAGTAAATGTGTAAACTATCAAACTACTTTGGGAGAAGTAAAAAGAAGAAGGAAAACAAAGCAACCTGTAAGTGCCACTCATTATGGGAACTTTTACAACAGAGTTGTGAAGAACGTTCTGAAGAATATTTGACTTCTATTTTAGAGAGAATGCCACGAGTGTGTTCAGCAGTTATATCTACCTACGGTAGCTACTTTGACAAGTAAAAAGATTAGAACACATTTTGATTTATACAGGAACACATAACTTTGTTATGTCCATTCATTCAAGATAAGAACACATTTTGGTTTATACAGGAATATATAACTTTGTTATGTCCATTCATTCCAGAGTACAGTGAGACAATGAACTGTTTGTTTTTTTACAATAAAAAAAATTAAAAACATTTAAAAAATCAGTTTGTTCTAAAACTCTTGACCAGTGGTGTTTGTGTGTATGTATATATACACACACATATACATATACATAAATGTATATATGTGTGTGTGTGTGTGTGTGTGTGTGTGTGTGTGCGTGTGCGCGTGCGTGTGTGTTTCTATATATGCAGGGGTTGGACAAAATAATGGAAACACCTAACATTTTGGCATCATAATCTTTGAACATGTTGTAAGCAATCAAAACTCGACAATTATTTTTGTTATTTGATATGTTTAACCATTTACCGGCGTCGTAACGTATTAAAACGTCATGTTTTAGCCTGTTAACGGCCACATGACATTTTAATACGTCGCGCATTCCTGTTGCCGCTCCGCACGTGTGCGCGCCGCTCCCGCACCTGTTTCCGTCGGGATTCCGTGTTGAGCGATTAGGGAAGAGGACCGAGCAGTCCTCTACACAATCGCAATGCCTGGAATGAATGTACGTGACCGCAATCAGCGGCCACGTCCATTCATAAAACAGGAAGCCGTATTTAAATGTAGTATTTAAATGTAGAAAAAAAATGTGAACACTTTCTATAATGGGAAAGTGTTCACGAGTGCCATCTTGTGGCCAAAAAAGTAAAATGACACATACAGACACATACATACTTAACCAATACTAATAAAATTAATAACTTGCATTACCAAAGCCCCTCCCCGCAATAAAAAAACACATAAAAAAATCAGTTAAAAAAATAGATAAATAGTTGCCTTAGGGACTCAGCTTTTGTAATCTATATTTTATGAGGGAAAATTACTTTTACTTTACTACATAGAGGCTTGTAATTATGGACCGGACAAATGAAAAGCAAAACAGAAAAATAACACCTATATTTCACAATAATATATTGTCGCCATACATTGTGATAGGGACATAATTTAAACGGTTTAATAATCGTGACAACTGGGCAAATAAAATGTGTTTTTTTATCCACAGGAGAACGTTTCATTTTAAAACTATAGAGGCCGAAAACTGAGAAATAATGATTTTTTTTTCCATTATTTTCTTATTTTTCCCATTAAAACACATTTAGAATAAAATCATTCAAAATGCACTACCCACAGAAAGCCTAATTGGTGGCGAAAAAAACGAGGTATAGATCATTTTCTTGTAATAAGTAGTATTAAAGTTATTAGGGAATAAAAGGGAGGAGCACTGACAGGTGAAAATTGCTCTGGTCCGTTAGGGTAAAAACCCTTGGGGGTGAACTGGTTAATTAAAATAATTGTTTTTTATACAGATATTTAAACAAAAGTTGGTTATAATTTATAAAAATGACAGATCTCTCAGACTTTCAAATTTTGGTGCTTGTCTGGTAGGCGCTACTGCAACAGAAACTGCCCGAATGCTTGGCATTTCAAGAGGTACTGGGCTCGATTCAGTAAACGGTGCTAACCCAGTTAGCATGCCTAAAGGCTTTGGGCGTGCTAACTAGGGTGCTAAGTAGTTAGCACATACAAACTACTAAGCACCGTAGTTAGCACATGCAAACTTAGCACCGTAGTTAGCACATGCAAACTACTACTTAGCACCATGCTAACTAAGCTAAGTTACATGGTTAGATACCCCTGGTCTTGCTAATTATGATCTTGTAAAAGATAGAATATTTGGAAATGTAAATTCAATCTGAGCTCTATATATTATGTGACGATCATTATATTATTGTTAACAATACCTCTCATCTTCCACAGTGATAATTGATACTGAAGCTACTGTTGGAAAAGTTAGGAGGCGCACTGCTACACTGCATATTCTGTCATATGTTCCTTTTCTTTGTTGAATAAACACTGATTTTTTTTTAAAAAACTAGGGTGCTAAGTAGTTTACATGTGCTAACTACGGTGCTAAGTAGTTTACATGTGCTAACTACGGTGCTAAGTAGTTTGCATGTGCTAACTACTTAGCACGTGCAAAGCATGTTAGCACATGTAAAGTGGCTTTCCACTGCCGTGCTAACACTTAGCACCCTTTTCTGAATCAAGCCCACTGTCTCAAAAGTAATGACTGCCTTTGAAAGAGAAGGAAAAAAGTCCTCAGCAAAGCACAGCTGTGGCCGAAAGTCAAAGTTGCCTGAGAGAGACCGTTGGACTCTAAATCAAATTGTTAGAAAATCTCGCAAGACCACGGCTTATAAAATCACTGCTACAAAAACTGTTCGTCGGGAGCTGCACAAATCTGGATTCCACGGAAGAACTGCAATTAGAAAACCTCTGCTCTCAAAGACAAATGTTTCAAAGCGTTTAGAGTGGTGTAGAAACCCCCAGAATTGGTCCCTCGAGCAGTGAAAAAATGTGATTTTCTCTGATGAATCATCGTTTACTTTATTTCCGACCTCCAGCCGAGTGTACGTTTGGAGGCAGCCGAAAGAAGCATTTCATCCAGACTGCCTTCTCCCAACTGTAAAACATGGCGGGGTTCTGTGATGATCTGGGGTGCTATTTCTTGGAAATCCGCTGGGCCAATGATTTCCTTTAGTGGAAGAATTAACAGCTATGACTATTTAGGAATTTTGGGTGACCAAGTTCATTCTATGGTTCAATAACTGTTTCTGGAGGGGAATGCCATCTTTCAAGATGATAATGCCCCAATCCATACAGCTAGAATTGTTAAAGAATGGCATGAGGAACATTCTAATGAAGTTGAGCATCTCATCTGGCCACCACAACCCCCAGACCTCAACATTATTGAGCATTTATGGTCGTTTTTAGATATTCAAGTAAGAAGTCGCTTTCTGCCACCATTGTCTCTAAAAGAACTGGAGCGTGTTATAACTAAAGAATGGGTTAAAATTCCTTTGGAAACAATTCGCAATTTGTATTATTTAAAACCTTGGAGAATTGAGGCTGTAATTGCCGCAAAAGGTGGACCTACACCATATTAAAATATATTTTGTTGATTTTCAAGATGTTTACATTATTTTGTCCAACCTCTGTACTGTATATTCCTCATTTTAGTGTCATGTGATGATTTTATTACTGAATAATTAAATTGAATCTGAAGTGAAAATAAAGTTTTGATACAATAATTTGTATGTGTAGTACAGCTAAGAAATAAACATTAGCAGCACAGATATGAGTCTAAAAATATTTCCAGTACAGGAAGAGTTAAGAAACGTAACTGTTATCTATAGAAAAGAGCTACTCTGAGCTCTCCGACTATTTTTTTTACTGTATAAAAATCACTAAAATCAAAATGTGGACAGTGCAATACATATGTTATGTAGGTAGAGCAAGTATTTATCTACTTATATATGTGTTTTTTTTTCTGAGATAGTATGGCTGACAGCTCCCCTTTAAGGTTTTGCTGCAGAGCTAATGACCCTTTGAACTTTATTGCACTGTATCAAAGTTTAAAACACAGAGTATAGTTTGTAAACTGCAAATATTAGAGAATGATGCATTGTTATAGAAAAAAAAGCTATATAACTAAAAATAAAAATATGAGACACTTTTCTATGATACTCATGTTCTATGAATTATCCGTACCACACATACAATTCATTATGTCATACATCATTTTTTTTCCGCTTAAGTGTCACTTTAAAGAGACTCTGTAACAAAATTCTCATCCTTATTTCTTCTATCCTATAAGTTCCTATAGCTGTTCTAATGTGGTCTGTCTTACTGCAGCCTTTCCTAGTTGCACAGTGGCTGTGTTATCTCTGTTATATGATCTAATCTTCTCTCCTCTGTCGGGTCTGTCGGGCTAAGGCAGTCAGGCTGGAATGTGCTGTGCTGCTTGTGATTGGATAGAAGCTATACACACCCTCTCCAGGCCCCCTGCACACTCTGTATGACTCACACACCGAGCTACTCTCAGCCTATCACGTTCTATGTCTTTTGTTTGTAAACACTGCATAAAAATGGCAATTACAAGCCAGGATTGCAGCAGGGAGCGGAAGAAACAGCACAGAGGGGCCCAGGAGAACATAATGAATAGAATGGTATGCTTTTTATTGTAAGAATTTTACAGTACAGATTCTCTTTAAGGGCATAGCTTGTCCATAAGGTGAAAACAACCACTAGATTCTCTATTTATCATATGAGTATGTGAAACATGATACAAGTTGAGACAAAAAATTCACATGTACATAAATATTTGCAGATAACCTGTGCACAGTACAGTATATCGCTGGCTGAGCAAAGAAAAAGGACATTACATGACTGAGTACTGGAAGTATTTGTGATGAGACCTTCTTTATTTGTATCTATCCAAGTAGCTATCCAAGGGAGAAAACTAAATGACTGTTGAATCATCTCACATTATAAAATACTGTATGTATAGAATATCAAAACTGTTTTAACAGCAGTATTTTTTATTTCTACAGTGTTTCGTCAAAAGGCAGAAGAGAAAAAAATATATGACACTGGCCTTTATCAAGGTGAGATTGTGATCTTTCGTCTCCATTTCTAGTGAAATACTAACAAACAGAAACTGCAGATTTTACTGAAAAAAAAAAACATGTAAAACAAAAATGATGTTCTAGATGCCTTATCTCATAATTAACAATGCAAAATGTAATGTGGCAAAAATAGATAGATAGATAGATAGATAGATAGATAGATAGATAGATAACCAGTGCCATCAACATTAAAATTATTATTATTATTATTTATATAGTGCCGACATCTTCCGCAGCGCTGTACAGAGTATATATAGTCTTGTCACTAAGTGTCCCTCGGAGGAGCTCACAATCTAATCTTTACCATAGTCTTATGTCTATGTATGCATTGTCGTCTAGGGCCAATTTTAGGGGGAAGCCAATTAACGTATCCGTATGTTTTTGGGATGTGGGAGGAAACTGGAGTGCCCGGAGGAAACCCACGCAGACACGGGGAGAACATACAAACTCCTTGCAGATGTTGACCTTGCAGGGATTCGAACCGGGGACCCAGCGCTGCAAGGCGAGGGTGGTTACCACTACAGTAATCACAGAACAAAGAAAATTTAGTTTTGCTCATATTTTGTGAAAGGGGAATGTTTCATTTAAAAATTATTTTAAGAAGGTAGATTGCTAAATACTAATTTTAAGAATACAAAACGCTGTTAACATTTTACCTTCTGGTTGGTATCATGTTAAGGGGTTAGGTAGGTGGTGCATAACTTTTAATATTGTATTGTATCATTTATATGAGACAATACAACATTAAATCTACCCTTGAAGCTTTAAAGAAAATCAAAACTGTGACAATCTAAAAATAAAATCATTATCAGGAGGAGGAAGGTAGATAAAATTGCCTCATCAGTTTATTTTCACCATGAGTTTCCTTTAAGTGATGTTTACAAATTGTTATAGCTGTTCTAAAAGAACAAAACTAACCAAAGGAAAGCGGGAGTGAGAAGCATTTCCAAATTTGTTTCATTTAACGGGAACCTTAAGTGATATATGACATGATGCTATACAGACATGTGTATGTACAGTGGCAAGCAAACAAATACCTATGCTGTGATCTTTTTTTTCCTTCCCTGTCTGAGAGTTAATATTCAGCTACACATTTCTCAGTTTTTCTCCAGTCAGGACTCAGGTGGACTATCGCATCCCTCACTGATAAGGAATTACAGCCATAAACACTTTCCTGGCAGAGAACTGGGAGTAAGTGAGCAGGGTAGAGATAAAAAAGCCAATATGTGAGCCCTGTGAGACTTATGACAGACTGTCATTGAGCTGAGAAAAAAATAATAAATCCAGGGTTTTTTTTTGTTAAAAATGTGAAATAACATAAAACTGTGGGATATCTAAAAGTAATTTCTAGGAGTAAAAGGTTAGAAACAAATGTCTATCTCATCATCAGTTTATTTTCACTTAAGATTCACTTTAAAATGATCTTGAAAGAAAAAAGGTGCCCCTGGGGTTACTTACCTCGGGAGGGAGAAGGCTCTGGATCCTTCCCCCATTTTCCTCAGCAGATGTGATCCAGGGCTGGCACCCCCCAAAAACCCACTGCAAGCAGTTGCACTAGCGGCTTTCCACTCAAGCTCTGATGGAAATAGCCAAGCTCAATCGGGTCTGCTCTACTGCGTAGGCGTGGGCAGTCAGTGCCTGTGTAGTAGAGTGGACCTGATTGGGTTTGGCTATTTCCGCTGTAGCCCGAGCAGAATGCAGCTACTGCGCCTCTGCAGGCAGTCCAATGTAAATATTTGTGTGGCTACTTGTTCTCGGGCGCCAGCACTTGATCTTGTTTGGCTGAGGAGAATAGGGGAAGCCTCATTAGGATCCAGAGGCTTCCACCTCCTGAGGTTTTTTTTTTTTAAGTCACAGGTGTACTTTAAGGACATACGTTCTGTGATATTCACCTGCAAAAGTTTTTAAAAAGTACTTGAGGTTAAAATAGATAGAGCCTGTAATGGCAGACTCTGCCTGCATTAAATCAGATGGGGGAGTCACAGGGATAAATACTTACCTGTCCTGACGTCTTTGGGTCAGAGAAGATGCTCTGCCCTCCTCCTTGGCAGTGCGGTGGTGACCATGTTTCCGAAGACAAAAGGTCTTTAGAAACCTCTCCCTGCATGGCTGCAGCCCGTCCCCAGCTCGGCAGCGACCAATCAAGCAATGGCTACCGAGTTGGGGGCAGGTTGCGGCCATGCAGGTGGGCGGGGCCAGAGCCTTGACAGCGACTTTGAAAAAAATCACCAGGTATCACCTGTCTAAAGAGAAGACATCAGGAAAGGTGGGTGTTTTACCCACGACCCTCCCAATGCTCCATTATTCAGACAGAACCTGCCATTACAGGCTCCATCTATTTGGCTTTAGTTATTCTTTAAACTAATTTCTTGTATATGGTAAATACTCTTGAATGCTATAACCTGTTTGCTTCTCTCTTGCACTATTACTGCATAGTTCATATTGTGAAATAAATGTTCATGGATGTTAGAATAAACTTCTAGCCCCTCTAGCTGTTGGCATGTGCCTCCAGAGCTTTCTTGACATCTGCATTTCATATAAGACTTGCTCATCATTAATTAGACTTTAAATCCATGGCTACAATGGTGGCTCACTACAGAAAGGCCATGGAAAAAATAAATGTCACTTGAAATCTCAAATGAGAAGTTTTACAAAATTATGAAGGTCTAAGACAAAAAAAGCTTTGCTCAAAAATTATTTTAATGGTTTTGGCTACTGTGCATGTTTAGCTGTTGGGACAGGAGGAGGACGGGGCCAGGGGGTGGGCAGATGCCAGTGCATGCAACGGGCGCTCGCATGCCCGTGGCGGTTGTGCGGCGGGTGCACGCTCGCACATGCTGACATTCGGCAGTGGCGGTGGTGAGAGAGACCTAGAGCCCGTTTTTAAACTGGCTTAGATCTACTAGTTACACATAAATTATATTCAGGTCACAGACTGCCTGAAAATGAAGGCAAGCATGACCAGGCATTATGTTAAGAACTGTTATTATCCCCATTCCCCAATCATTTTACTTTATTAGGATTGCATTGCTATTTCAGCAGCGCCACTAGGTATACAAGTTCATATTGCAGTTATTGCAGTGTTATTGGACAGAATAGCTGAGTCTGCAAGCATGGGATTCTGCTGCAGAAACAATACCAGCCCACATGGTTCTAGACAACAAGGGGCTAGCTCAGGCATGGGAAAACTTGGCCCTCCAGCTGTTAAGGAACTACAAGTCCCACAATGCATTTGCCTTTATGAGTCACGACTGTGGCTGTAAGACTCTTGCAATGCATTGTGGGATTTGTAGTTCCTTAACAGCTGGAGGGCCAAGTTTGCCCATGCCTGGGCTAGCTGAAAGAAATGCAGGGAATCCTTTCCCTTTCTAACGTACTATTATCTGATGTCAAAGACAGGTGGCATATCTACACTTCTGGTGCTAAGAAAGAGGTGGTGGTAAGCCCAGGTGAGTGACTGTTTTGCTTTGCAGATTGGGTGTCATGAAGTCTATAAGCAAGTTTTACAGAAAACTCTGGAATATCACAAAGTTTGGGATAGCGCAAACAACTTAAGTTATGACTTGAAACAAATTACCCAAGAGTATAACTTGACCAATGGGTCTAGTGGAGTATAACTTGAGTTATGACAACATAGAATTTAAAATATTTTTAACCTCCTCAGGACTAGGTGGTTCTGGCCTCTTAAGGATCTGTGATTGCTGTGACTTGCTCACAGTATTCACAGGGTCAGGCGCCAATGAAATTGGTACCAAAACAGAATACGGAGCTCTCACTATGACAGCAAAGCGAGCGGGCTGCAGCATCACTGCATTGCAAGAGCGAAGGGAACATTGGCAGTGCACAGCGGGGAATAGTTGGAATCTATTCCCTGACAGGGATAAGTGGCCACAAACAGGGCACAGTTTTCAACTAGCTATGCCCAGAAAAGGTTAAGGTGCTGGTTTGTTTATACAGTTAGCCATTTGTGGAAAAAGGTAAGTACTAGTAAAAAAATAATAAGATACCCCTCTACTCATTCCACCTGAGGGGCAAATATCTAGGAGCCCCTTATCGAACGGAGGGTTCTAGATATCACCATTAAACTTCATGGGTCTTAAAGAGAATCTGTATTGTTAAAATCGCACAAAAGTAAACATACCAGTGTGTTAGGGGACATCTCCTATTACCCTCTGTCACAATTTCGCCGCTCCCCGCCGCATTAAAAGTAGTCAAAAACAGTTTTAAACAGTTTGTTTATAAAGAAAAGAAATGGTCACCAAAACAGGAAGTAGATTGATGTACAGTATGTCCACACATAGAAAATACATCCATACACAAGCAGGCTGTATACAGCTTTCCTTTTGAATCTCAAAAGATCATTTGTGTGTTTACCTTCTGTCCCCTGCTTCTCTCATGCACTGAAGTGACAGGCTTCCTGCAGACAGCTCTGCCTGTGCCTGTGTTTGTAATTCCTCAGTATGTGTCAGCCAGCTTCTTTCACAGCTTAACAGAGGAGGATTTTTATCCAGCTCTCTTCTATCACTGATAAGATAGCAGAGACGCTGCTGGCTTATGTAAATACACACACATAGAGTTGAGCTGAAATTTTCGTAATTTCGCATTACTATAATTACGCATGCGAAATTTGCGATTACGATGCGAAATTAGCGTAGCGAAATTGCCATTAAAATCGTAATTGAAAATACCGTAAGCGTAATTTTCAACGCGAAATTTCGCGTTTCGTTCATGCCGTAATTTCGCATTAAACGCTACCGTAATTTCGCATTAAACCGTAACGCTCCGTATAATATAAAAAAGCCGCCGACTTTAAGGGTTAATAGCAAAGTCCCCTTAAATGCTAAGAGCCTCAAATTTGGAGAATATATTAAGGAGATCAGGAGGAATAAGAGGGAAATTTTTTTTTCAAAAAGACCTTATAGTTTTTGAGAAAATCGATGTTAAAGTTTCAAAGTAAAAATGTATACATTTAAAAACCTGCCGACTTTAACGGTTAATAGCAAAGCCTGCTTAAAGTTTAGGAACACCAAATTCCTAGGGTATATTAAGGGGATCAGTGGGAATAAGAGGAAAAATTTTTTTTTCAAAAAGACCTTATAGTTTTTGAGAAAATCGATTTTTAAGTTTCAAGGGCAAAAATGTCTTTTAAATGCGGAAAATGTCAGTTTTTTTTGCACAGGTAACAATAGTGTATTATTTTCATAGATTCCCCCAAGTGGGAAGAGTTTTACTTACTTCGTTCTGAGTGTGGGAAATATAAAAAAAAACGACGTGGGGTCCCCCCTCCCAGACCTCTTTAACCCCTTGTCCCCCATGCAGGCTGGGATAGCCAGAATGCGGAGCACCGGCCGCGTGGGGCTCCGCACCCTGACTATACCAGCCCGCATGGTCCATGGATTGGGGGGTCTCGGAAGGGGAGGGGCAGCCAAGCTTTCCCCTCCCCCTCCGAGCCCTTGTCCAATCCAAGGACAAGGGGCTCTTCTCCACCTCCGATGGGCGGTGGAGGTGGAGGCCGCGATTTCCTGGGTGGGGGGTTCATGGTGGAATCTGGGAGTCCCCTTTAAAAAGGGGTCCCCCAGATGCCCACCCCCCCTCCCAGGAGAAATGAGTATAGAGGTACTTGTACCCCTTACCCATTTCCTTTAAGAGTTAAAAGTAAATAAACACACAAACACATAGAAAAAGTATTTTAATTGAACAAAAAACATAACCACGAAAAAAGTCCTTTAATATTCTTAATTAACCATTAATACTTACCTGTCCCTTTAAATAAATGATCCCACGCAATATCCTCGGAAATGTTCTATCAGTTACAATGTAACAAAGTTATTACAATGTAACAACTTTGTTACATTGTAACTACGCCGCACCCGACGTCACTCACCGCCGCCGCCGCGGCCGCGTCTGTGCTGCAGGACCCGACAGAGCTCTGAGCTATAGCTCAGAGCTCTCGAAAGCATCTTTGTATTTGGGCTCCAAGGAGCCCCATTGGTCCTTAGCAGACCAATGGGGTTCCTTCTGATTTGAAGGAACCCCATTGGTCTGCTAAGGACCAATGGGGCTCCTTGGAGCCCAAATACAAAGATGCTTCTCAGAGCTCTGAGCTATAGCTCAGAGCTCTGTCGGGTCCGTGCAGGACGCTAAGTCCCCGCCGGCTCCGCTGCCCTCCCCGCCTCTCCCACATGTCACCCACATGTCACCCACATGTGGGTGACATGTGGGTGACAGATGTGGGCGGGGTGGACAGCGGGAGCCGGCGGGAACTTAGCGTCCTGCAAGGACGCGTAAGTGTATGCGGCGGGTGAGCGGCGAGTGACGTCGGGTGCGGCGTAGTTACAATGTAACAAAGTTGTTACATTGTAATAACTTTGTTACATTGTAACTGATAGAACATTTCCGAGGATATTGCGTGGGATCATTTATTTAAAGGGACAGGTAAGTATTAATGGTTAATTAAGAATATTAAAGGACTTTTTTCGTGGTTATGTTTTTTGTTCAATTAAAATACTTTTTCTATGTGTTTGTGTGTTTATTTACTTTTAACTCTTAAAGGAAATGGGTAAGGGGTACAAGTACCTCTATACTCATTTCTCCTGGGAGGGGGGGTGGGCATCTGGGGGACCCCTTTTTAAAGGGGACTACCAGATTCCACCATGAACCCCCCACCCAGGAAATCGCGGCCTCCACCTCCACCGCCCATCGGAGGTGGAGAAGAGCCCCTTGTCCTTGGATTGGACAAGGGCTCGGAGGGGGAGGGGAAAGCTTGGCTGCCCCTCCCCTTCCGAGACCCCCCAATCCATGGACCATGCAGGCTGGTATAGTCAGGGTGCGGAGCTCCACGCGGCCGGTGCTCCGCATTCTGGCTATCCCAGCCTGCATGGGGGACAAGGGGTTAAAGAGGTCTGGGAGGGGGGACCCCACGTCGTTTTTTTTTTATATTTCCCACACTCAGAACGAAGTAAGTAAAACTCTTCCCACTTGGGGGAATCTATGAAAATAATACACTATTGTTACCTGTGCAAAAAAAAACTGACATTTTCCGCATTTAAAAGACATTTTTGCCCTTGAAACTTAAAAATCGATTTTCTCAAAAACTATAAGGTCTTTTTGAAAAAAAAATTTTTCCTCTTATTCCCACTGATCCCCTTAATATACCCTAGGAATTTGGTGTTCCTAAACTTTAAGCAGGCTTTGCTATTAACCGTTAAAGTCGGCGGGTTTTTAAATGTATACATTTTTACTTTGAAACTTTAACATCGATTTTCTCAAAAACTATAAGGTCTTTTTGAAAAAAAAAATTTTCCTCTTATTCCTCCTGATCTCCTTAATATATTCTCCAAATTTGAGGCTCTTAGCATTTAAGGGGGCTTTGCTATTAACCCTTAAAGTCGGCGGCTTTTTTATATTATACGGAGCGTTACGGTTTAACGCGAAATTACGGTAGCGTTTAATGCGAAATTACGGCATGAACAAATAACCATTGTATAATGCGAAAATTACGCGAAAATTACGCTTACGCGAAATTTCGCGAAATCCTTCTTCATTACGATTATGTACTTACGGCCATAATCGTAATTACACTAATTACGCGAAATTTCGCGAAATCGTAATTAGGTCATTACGCTCATCTCTACACACACACTGGAGTGTGCATAGAGGGGCCTGGAGACTGTGCATAAATAGACCAGCACAGAAGAGTTGGCAGCCTTCCAGACACAGGCCGACAAGTCTGACAGGGGAAAGATACATTGATTTATTACAGAGACAGTGATAGTAGAAAGTGCTGCAGTAAGGCAGAGCACATTAGAACAGCTTTAGGAACTTGTAGGATGGTAGAAAAAATGTTGTAATTTGTTGTACAGAGTCTCTTTAAGGCCATATTAGTGGGAGAAGTTATCCAACCATCCGCTGGGCACTGTAAGTGTTGATAAGCCCCTTTGCAAGGTGGGTAGGATTTACAACCCCTCAATGTTAGGAACCATATGGGCTGGTATTGCTCAGATGGTTGAGCCTTTGCTCACATAAGCAAATTGTTAACTTACCCAAACAGGACAAATTAAATCATTTTCCCTAAGCTGACCTAATTTTTTAACAAAAAAAGAGCACCTCCCACATATACTGTAACTGAATCATGAGAAAAGAACAATGAGAACTTGTAAGTGATTTTGTTCTCATCTGCGATGGTGAGTTGAACTGTGTGAATATACAGTAACATTAACTGTTCTATTGCTAACCTTTAATGCCCATAACACTAACTGGAGAAGAGTGGAGAACCTAAATGATCCAGCAACTCTGGCCTGGATTTACTACACGCTGTCTGCTATTAAGTGGCAAAACTTTACAAGTCTCTCTTTAGTCATGGTAGACCACAGTAAATATTGCTTAGGTTAGAACAATAAAATAGTAACCGTGTGGTCGCAATAGCATGTGCACACCAGCAGTGAAAATGTTTTGTATCAAATCAAAGCAGTAGATGGTGACGCTTCATGTAGTGACAGAAGCAGGGGGTCTAATCTTTATTATTTCACCTTTATATATTTTCACCTTTATAGTAGAATCTGTGGCTCTCTAACTCTGATGCCGTGTGGTTTTCTGGTCGCAGCTTACCGTAGTCCCGAGCCGATCGCTGCTCCGAGAGAAAGTAATTTCAGCTGTCGTGTGATAGTCATGCTCCCTTCTATCGGTCAGGAGCTGTTTTCACTGTCTCCTGGTCTCCTGAACACTGTGAACCAATCACAGTGATCAGGAAGTAATACAATGAAAAAGAGACTCAAGTCCTTAAAGAGACACTGAGGCGAAAAAAAATTATGATATAATGCTTGTATGTGTAGTACAGTTAAGAAATAAAACATTAGGAGCAGAGACATAAATCTAATATTGTTTCCAGTACAAAAAGAGTTAAGAAACTCCAGTTGTTAGCTACGCAAAAGAGCCATTGAGCTCCACGATTTTGAAAGTCACAGAGAGCTTTGTCTTCTGAAGCTTGTCATCGCAAGTGTCTGGCACTCTATTGTTTTTTTCTGCAGAAAACAGTTCAAAATTTCACTAGCCTGTTCTGTAAAATCATTTAGAAGTAGTAGTGTGTAAACTGCAATTATTAGAGAATGGTGCAATGTTATAAAAAAAACGATATAACTAAAAATAAAATATGAGAATATTTTCTTTGCTACTAATGTTCTACTAATTACCCATACTACACAACCAATTCATTAAATCATATTTTTTTATTTTGCTTCAGTGTCTCTTTAAGGAACCAGGGAATGTCGGCATGCAATGTGTTAAAGTAAAGAAACTAGCAGAGAACAAAAAAACTCCATCTTTTGAGTAGTAAGAAAGAACTGCCCTGACACTTTAAATATCCTTTAAAAAATTACATTTTAACATGATTTTTTTTTTGTGATGCTGACCATTTGCCTCCATTTTACTATCACGTTACATCTGTTTTGCATGGCAAGAGATTGCAGCACATCTCATTGCACCAACCTTTTTATGGTTTACAGTAAAATTCCAGTGACCAGTAAGGTCAGGTTAAGAAATCTTATTTGACTTTTTTAACTCAGTTCTTTATTTTGACCTCAAGACGACAAGCACAGAACATTGTATTTTGTTAGATGTTATCTAATTTTGTGTTTGTGGTACGTTTGACCCATAGCCTGCTTGTGGGGTCTGTCTTGAAGAGACATACTGTATCTGCTGCAGTGTGCTACAAGGTCATGACCCTGCCTAACACATCAAATTGCCAAGGGATAATTATACATAGATGCAACTGATGGAAGAATTCTTGGAAAAGCTTAGAGGTGATGCAAAATAAAAGAAGTCATTGGCAATCAATATCTTCAACCTCGTTTATAATGAACACCATACCACAAAAAATCTATATTTTCATCTATTATTACTGTTGGTGATATTGCTGCTACTGCTCTACAGAGAGACAACTGAAGAAGACATCATTTATTGCTATCACTGATTTTGATCGCAGAATTGTATTGTGTTTCCATTGGTTACAGTCATGTGAAAAACACATGTTTTGCCCCTCTTTAAATTGTAAGGTTTTACAGATCGGGTTATAAATGTATTAGAATTATTTAACTCTAACCTTAGGAGTGAAAGAACACAAAACCAATTTCATTTTTAATTATTTATTTGAAAAAATTGATGAAGCCATGTGTCAAAAACAAAGTACACGCATGATTAAAGAGAGTTTGAAGCGTAAATTAAAAAAAGATACTCAACTAAGAAAGGGAAGGCTCTGGGACCTATAGAGCCTTCCCGTTCCTCCTACAGTCCCCTGCATTCCAGCGCTGGATACCCCGTTCACCTGTTGTGTCGGAGACCGTTCATTTCTGACACTGCGGGAGGCTTTAGGCAATCTTCTGGGGAACCTGAGTGCTCCTGAAGACAGACGCTCCAACTGCGCATGTGCAAGTGTGTGAGAATGCGTGCTCGTGCATGAGCAGTACGGAGTGGCCATCTTTGGGAGCACTCGGGCTCCTGAAGATTGCTGAAATCTCTCACAGCGGCAGAAGGGAGCAGTCTCTGACGCATTGATTTTTTTTAAATTTACACTTTAGACTTGCTTAAAACATCCTGCATAACTGCAGAACCATTTAGTGGCAATAACAGAAGTAATTGTTTTCTGGATAACGTTATTAGACTCATACATCACTGTGGAGGACTTTTGGCTTACTCTTCTTTATGGCATTGTTTTATTTCATTGAGGTTTGCAGGCATTCCTTCGCAAAAAGCTCTCTTAAAGTGGTTATACAGTGAAAACTACAGTATCTGACTGGTTTTTAAGGTACTGGAAGAGTTAAAGCTCAAGCTTTTTACCTCTTTTATCTGCTAATTGATACTTTTGGTGTATCGGCTAGCATTATCAGATTTTTGGGGAAGCATAAACCAGGTAGAAAACTTCCTGCTGCATTCAGGGATAAGCACAGCAGATGACTTTTTCTCCTTTATTTGCTAGCTATTTACTTAATTACTTAATTTACTTAATCAAGATCAAGATGGCGCCTGCTGGGTAGCCACGGCCATGGGGCTCCAGTCCACATCTTTCTTTTTCACCCCTTTTCCCCCTGGACCAACGGCTAAAAACAGCCTGGGGTAGTCTCCCTTCACCTCTGCCACACCATCGGGCAGATGGGAGACACTTCGGCTGACCGGGCTCTGGCAAAACGGCACTTGCCCTGAAATCCTGCTCACCACGTGGTCAGCTCAGCTGACGACCTCTGCTGGCTGCTTCACCGTTGCTGCCTGGGGACTCTTCACCACCGCTGCCTGGAACACAGCCTGTATATGCATCTGCTCTGGATGAATCTGTGATGATTTGCTCAGCTGCCTGTGCAGGCAGGCAGCTTTTTGACCATTGTGTAGGTTTGCATGCTGCAGGACTCTGGAAAGAAGAGCTTCTGTCAGTTTTGCAGCTTGTGCTTGCTGAGGAATTTGCATACGTTGTCATGCAAATTGCCTGGCCACATTCATTGGAGGAGTGTACTATAAGTACTATGTGTGTCCCACAATGCTTGGCTGTTCATAAGGATTTCGTCCTATGTAACACTCCTGGTGGGGTGTCAGCCTTACTCTCTGTTTGAAGATCAGCTTAGAGTAATTCCTGAATCTGCGCTAGGCAGGTTTTCCCTAGTGCAGTTAGGATTGTTTATCTGTTTGTTTGTTCTGTTTCCACGGGGGTACAATTGTAGCTGTCGCCGCACACGGGAGCGTGTGCGCGACAGTTCGGCGGCAGTTCGAGTTTCCTCCCCCCCGCCGGAAGCTCCGTGTGATGTGTGTGGGTAGCTGTCGCTAGCCCGCATACACATGCGGGGCTAGCGACAGTTCCGGCGAGGTTGCGGCGACGACTGTAGCCGGCGATTGAACATGTCAATCGCCTGGCGACAGCTCCGACGGGCGACGGTTCGGGGCGCGCGCATCATACACACGGGGGAACTGTCGCCGCAACACGCGCGTGCCACGCGGTTGCGGCGACGGCCGTCCCCCGTGAGTATGGGCCTTAAGAGCCCGTTGCCTGGGGACAGTTGCTCCAGCGTTTTGGTCCTAGATGCCTTGCAGTCTGCTCCGCAGATTGCGGAGGTTTGCGCTATGGAAGCGTCAGTTTCACAACCTAAAGTGATTTTTGATTCGCAGGTTTTGCGTCCTGGCTCCTCGGATTTGACATTGTTGGCCGAATCTAAGAGTGAGACAGCGCTTCGGTTTTGAGAATCTGACTCTGAAACATTGTTGCTGGGTCCAGAGAGAGTTTCTCTGAGCCTGCCCTGTACCATGAATAACAATATGATGTTCAATCACGCTGACATTTGTGAGTCCCTTTCTTGCTCTGAGGGAAGTGCTGATTCTGCACCCTGTACTCTTGATGAGTCAATGTGGCCTTGCTTAGGATCCCATGCAGTGTCCCTAGAGGCTCGTCTGGGTATTGCCACTATACTCACCTGTTTTTCTGCAGTTTTGGAGTTGCAAGCTAGTTTGACTGCTACGCAGAATTCTGGGTGCAGCGAGATTAAAGTTAGGGAGTCAGTGTGTGGTTCAGTGAATATTCCTGTACATTCCGCTCATGCTGATGAAATTCAGTCTCAGTTTATGGTGGAACCTTCCCTGGGACATCTGCCCTGTTCACAAAATAAAGTTCCAGTTCTGCACTGTAACATGGATAGTACAGAATCCTTCTTAGAAAACTTGAAAAATGATGTTCCTGAGGTCTTGTTTGATGTTCTGGAGGTCTCCGAGTTCCTCCCAAAGGGTGCAGAACTTGTAGGAGATGTCTCCTGCCCCCCAAGTCCTTCTGAGGTGTTGCCCTCTTCCGTAGGCATTGCTGCCTTGCTGGCTACCTTTTCAGCTCTGGTGGAGCTTCAATCATGTGTAGTCAATGATGATATTGCAGTCACAGAAATTTCCGAATTTGAATCCGAGTCTTCTTTTGAAAGTCCAGTGCTTGAGACCATTGCTCGTGATGATTTTCTGCCCGTTCCTGGTTTTGGTTTCCTCGTGTCGGACTCTGAGGTTGGCAGTTCCCCAACATGTCCTGAGGTTTCTCCTGTGCTGGTGTACCCCAATGTGCTCTGTGACCCAGAAAGCCCAAGTGTGCCTCGGTTACCAGCATACTCAGATGCTTCCTCGGTGGAGACATGTTCTGATTTAGCCTGCCTGCTTGCATGCCCAGAAGTGGTCCCTGAAAGTCTTGATCTTGATGGGTGTCCTCGTAATTCTGAGTCTGGAATTGTCATTGGTTCCATAGGGGTTCTTGATAGTTCTCCATGTGAGCCTGGTGATTGTTCTGCCCTCTTGGGATCTCTGTGGAGCTTCAAAAGGTTCTGGGAGATTCCGGGAGAAATTTTGCTTGGTACCCTGGATAAGATCACCTGTGGCTTTTGTGTTGTAAGGGACACTTCAAACAGGTTTTGTGGCAGATTTGGTATTTTCGGACGCTCCTTGGAAGGTGGTGGGTATTGTCTGGAGGGTTTCGGTGGCTTCTTCTCTGGTATCCACAGTCCTGATGGGTGTTACGCTGAGACTTGTAGTGCTGATGGGCATGTTTCGGTGGCTTCTGTTTCCGATGAGGTCGGTTTCGGGTGGACTGACTCTGGAATTGGACTTTGTCGGGCTGTCCCGACCTTCATGAGTCTTCAGTTTGAGTCTGTTGCTAATAGCACTTTTGAGGGTCGTCTGGAATTCGACCCTGGAGGGGGGGGTACTGTGATGATTTGCTCAGCTGCCTGTGCAGGCAGGCAGCTTTTTGACCATTGTGTAGGTTTGCATGCTGCAGGACTCTCGAAAGGAGAGCTTCTGTCAGTTTTGCAGCTTGTGCTTGCTGAGGAATTTGCATACGTTGTCATGCAAATTGCCTGGCCACATTCATTGGAGGCGTGTACTATAAGTACTATGTGTGTCCCACAATGCTTGGCTGTTTATAAGGATTTCGTCCTATGTAACACTCCTGGTGGGGTGTCAGCCTTACTCTCTGTTTGAAGATCAGCTTAGAGTAATTCCTGAATCTGCACTAGGCAGGTTTTCCCTAGTGCAGTTAGGATTGTTTATCTGTTTGTTTGTTCTGTTTCCATTGTCCTGTCCCAACGGTGGTCGACAGGAAATGGTTCTGATCTCTGTTCTTGGAGTATAGCTGGTGCAGCGGTTGCTACCAGCTATCTCTTCTGATCTGTCTCTTTGGATCGTGCTAGCCACTTTTCGCTAGCGCTGTGGATCCTTCTGTTCTGTCTCCTGGGATCGCGCTAGCCACTTTTCGCTAGCGCTGTGGATCCTTCTGTTCTGTCTCCTGGGATCGCGCTAGCCACTTTCCGCTAGTGCTGTGGATCCTATCTCTCGCTTGTCCCTGTTTTCGTGTGTCTGTCTTGTCTGCTACGCTTGCTGGAGGCTCGGTAAGGTAACCATTAAGCAAGCGCTCGCGTCCTCTGTTTCATGTTTGTCTGTTAATGGTTAGTTAGGCGTGCTTGTCTCTATTGCACTTATCACGTGGAGACCGCGCATAACCGCGTGCATTGTTGCGAATGAGTGCGGTGTTCGCGGTTAGCTAGCGTTTGTTATTTTCTGCACCTCCTCATTGTATGATTTGCTGTGCCTTTGCTAACCTCGTATTCTGTTCTGATCTGCCTTGTGTCACGTCTGGCGAACGCACCTCTCGCGATCGCGTTCCTGTTTCATATCTGCTGTTGTGTGTGCACTGTCGCGGGGTGGCGACTAGGTTGGCGCACACACATACAACCTGTCCCTTTGCTCGTCTCATTCGCAATCGCCTCTCTTGCGATTGCGTTCTGCGCTTCGTACAATTCCTGTCTGGCATTTGTGGAGGTACAGAGGATTGGTTCCTCTGCACTCCCCAGCGCCATCTGCCAACAGGAATTTTCCCTCTACGGGTGCGTAGCACCTTTTGCTGGGTGCCTGCAAATATACGCTTGTGGAGGATTTCCGCCGTGTCAGCGCACGCGTTGTGCTCTGATCACGGAGAAAGTTCCACAATCGTTACAGAATCACAGTCCCTCCTGCCGCTGCTCCAGCACTCCATCGCCGCTGACTGGGACACCGCGCAGACAGGAGACTTGTGGTGCTGGCCCCAGCGGCCTCTGAGGAATCCCGGTCCTAGCTGCCGCCACTCCACTGCCACTGCCTGTGTGCACCTTGCAGTCTCTCGTCGGCAGTCCAGCACAGCATGCGGGAACCCGGCTCTCCATCACTACCGACAGCATCAGCCGACAGTCTTAAGCCGCGGTAACGCCTGGATCCACACTGCACCATCACCCTTGGATAACTTTAGGCTGCCTGGATCCACTCTGCACCATCACCCACGGATCACTTTAGGCTGCTGAGGCCCCACCGCTGGCAGGTCAGTGTTGCCCTACTCTGAGCTGCAGACCTGTGCTGATCCCCCACAAAGCTGCAGGCTAATGCCACCCACTGGCTCCACTCTATGCCACAGGCCAGTGCCTATCCCTTGGCCAACTCTATGCCACAGGCCAGTGCCTATCCCCTGGCCCCACACCAAACTGCAGGCCAGTGACGATCCTCTGGCCCCACACTAAGCTGCAGGCCAGTGCCTATTCTCTGGCCCCACACTAAACGGCAGGCCAGTGACGATCATCTGGCCCCACACTAAGCCGCAGGCCAGTGCTGTCCCCCTCGACTTGGAAGCCCACCACGTGGGTATAGCTGATGACTGCCACACTCTGACTGCCAATCGACTGAGGTGTTGCTGCCTGCCTCCCACCGTCGACCGACTACACCATCCCTGGCTGCAAGACGGGGATGCCAGTAGCCAACCCGATCTCTACCACAACTCCAGGAGGACTTTTCCCTCCCTCTCGTTTTTTTTTCTCTCCTTCTCTGTTTCTACTCTCTTTCTCTTAACTTTCTGTCTACCTTTCTCTCTCTCTCTCTCTGTTCTCTTTCTCTCGTTGTACTTGGCAAAATAAAGTGATTCTGATTCTGAATTAGGACTCAGAGTCAATCTGATAAATTGTCCTGCAGCCAGCAATGATATCAATTAGCTTCAGAAAGGCGTAAATATGAATTCAAATAACATCAGAGCAGTCTTTTAGTGTTTCTTATTAGTTTTTTACTGTTTAATACATTACAGCAAAAATGTACTTTTGAGTGTAATTCCAATTGAAGCATGTCAGTGAAGTAAGGCCCTGTTCACATTATAAATAGCCAGCGTTATCGCAAGCTGAGCGATTTATTGAGAGTTTTGTAAGTGCTTTTCCCTGCGCTTTGCGCTTTCTAATTGTTTTTGCAGAGTGATTCATTTTTTCCCTTCCTGACGTCAGTCAGGAAGTAAACTCTTTCACCAGGAAATGAATAAATACAATGTATTTATTCATAAAAGCCCTCAGGAAATCACTATACAAATCGCGTTTCCAATCGCTTTTCGATTTCCCTATACCTTCCATTGAGCCAAAGTGCTCAGAAAATGGTACAGGCAGCGCTTTTGCGAGTGGAAAGCAATCGAACCGCTCATATACGTGGGATGGAAGGTCTCACTTATGAAGAAAGGTTAGATAAACTGGGTTTATTTAGTCTAGAGAAAAGACGCCTTAGAGGGGATCTAATTAACATGTATAAATACATCAGAGGGCAATATAATAGCTTGGCGGATGAGCTTTTTGTCCCTAGGCCTTCTCAAAGGACTAAAGGACATGATCTGCGCATGGAGGAAAAAAGTTTTAGCCATTTATTTAGGAAAGGGTTCTTTACAGTTAGAGTGATTAAGATGTGGAATGCATTGCCACAGGAAGTCGTTATGGCAAACTCTATACCTGCATTTAAAGGGGGCTTAGATGCTTTGCTTACGTTGAAAGACATTCATGGCTACAATTACTAGGTAATGCCTAATGATGTTGATCCAGGGATTTTATCTGATTGCCATCTGGAGTCGGGAAGGAATTTTTCCCTTTAGGGGCTAATTCGACCATGCCTTGTAAGGGTGTTTTCGCCTTCCTCTGGATCAACAGGGATATGTGAGGGAGCAGGCTGGTGTTGTACCTTATACTGGTTGAACTCGATGGACGTATGTCTTTTTTCAACCAAAATAACTATGTGACTATGTAACTATGTAACTATATGTGAACACTCTCATAGGGAATCATTGCACAAACGCTTTTAGGGCGATTTCTAAAATCGCCAGCGCTTAGAAAAATACACAAACGCTCATAGTGTGAACAAGCCCTTAAGGTCTGATTTTTGGCTGCCATTGACCCTGCACCTGTGGGAACCTCTTTCTTGCCACTGTGTATTTTGAATCTCAGAACATCAACATCCCCCATGATTATGGGGTGAAAGCCCCTCTAAAATATTTGCTGGGTCTGGAGTCTGGACAGACGTGTAAGGATTCTTAACTTACAATTACTGTGCAATGACTATATATTTAGAGAGGCTGGTTGTGGCAATGTGATCATGCATGGTATGATCACAATAAGTATTTTTTAATATATTTTTTTCCAAAAAAGGAAGTGGAATACCTCCAGGTATAACACACAAACCCCATGGTCTATTTCTGCTTTACAGTTCAAATCTGTCTTTTTATGTGCATGTGAGTGTATTCATACTGTGCATCTGGCTGATTTGTCTGTGCAGCTGACGCATTTGGTTATGATATCCTTACCCTTATATTATTATTTGTTGTGGTGGCAGACAGGACATTAATGACAAGACGTGAAAGTCATGTTACACCTAAGCCCTCTGTGCCCAGCGGACAAGATGAGCTTATAATGTTACAGGAGAAGGTAAAACTGGGAATTATCACCATGGATGAAGCTATCCAGAAATTCCAACAGTGGCAAACTGAAAAGAGTGGGCTAGATCTTCTACAGCAGGTACAGACTTACATTTATTTAACAATGTTCTGTTATAGTTTAATGGTAAAAAAAAAAACAAGCTGCAATGGGGAGCAGTCAGGGGTACACAACCCGGGGCTGACTTTGCTGGGAGGAGGCCCACAGGATACCTTTGCCCAGGAACCCCGTGCTGCTTAAACTGGCTCTGTGCCCTGCAGATGAGCAGCAATAGTGTACAAAATCAGTGAGCAACTGCAATATGCTGTGTATCCAGAGCCATACAGGCTGCTCATGGTGCCACGCACGGCTCACTGAAATAATTACAGAAACAATGCACACGTTTGCAGTGTACACCCTAACATAATGAACCAGCTAGGCTAATATCACTTAGGAGTGACTCCAGATTCCCTGAGGAATATAAGTCTGCTTGATAAGTAAAGAGTTAATTAGTCATGCTGTTTTTTTCCCTTTAATTAACAAATATTATTAGTTCAGCTCACAGTGCTGATTTATACATTTTTTCCTGACAAATGTATCTGGGGAAATGTTCACAAAGCATAACTGTGTTTATTTTATAGAGAAAGCACAGCCATTGCTAGCAGTGACTGCAGATTACTTTGCGGATCTCTGAGATGGCATTGCAGGTCACATGGGCACACTCATTTATATAGGAGGCCTGATTTCCTTTTAGGTTTTTCAGTAAATCAGCCTCATAGTGTCCCAGTTTTAGCATTTTAGCAATTATTGAGTAACACACACCAACAGATGTCTTATAGACATTAAAAACATTGGTAAGTATTAGACTGCTTTATATGACAACCTCAAATATGGGCAGCACAGCTGGGATCAGCGTTAGCATGAGGCTCGGCTATGTGGCTTTTATCTCAGCCATAGTGGGCTTCTTTTTTTTATTCCTTCCCACATCATTTTTATTCCTTCCCACACCATTTTCATTCCTTCCCACACCATTTTCATTCCTTCCCACACCATTTTCATTCCTTCCCACACCATTTTCATTCCTTCCCACACCATTTTCATTCCTTCCCACACCATTTTCATTCCTTCCCACACCATTTTCATTCCTTCCCACGCCATTTTCATTCCTTCCCACACTATTTGACAAACAATAACAAATCTCTCTAATGAAAATACCCTTCCGAATGCCTTATCTAAACCAGTAGGTTCCCTTGTTGTGTACCTTTCCTGATCCATGACCTAAACAAACCCCCTTAACAATATCACTTTTCTGATGCCTAACTTTTAACTTATTTCAGACTGTAAGACTCTGGCCTCTTAAGGACCAGAGCCTTTTTTTCACTCCACTGTTCAGTGATCACTGTGATTGGCTCACAGTGATCACCTGATAAGGAGCCAATGAAATAGGCAGAAGCTCGGTTGTCATATGACATCCGATTCTGCGGGCACAGCGAACAGCAATCATCTCGGGACTGCGAAAAGCCACGGCATAGGATCTCCACTGCATCAGAAATAGAGAGTGGCAAGTAGGGCGTAGATTCTCACTTCCGCGATCCCAAACCAACGAATCTCCCTTAATCACTCCCCTTAACCTAAACCCCTTTCTGAATTCCCTTAAAGGACCACTATTGAAAGTAAAATGCACTGTAAATTACTTTTCCACTGTATCCCTGACATTTACAGGTGATACAAATCGGTCAGTTCTGAAAGGTTTTCATTCCTAGTCCATCTCCTCATGGGGGATTCTCAGCATTTCCTTTATTCTTTACTGAAGCACTTCACAAAAAGGATCTATACAAAGATGCCGGCAAGCCTCCCTACTTACTTGCATGCTATTGGCATTGACCCACTAGACTCATCTTTTATCAGTTCTTGTCTACATCAGTAGTGCCCATTTCCCAATCTACACTTCAATCATATGCCCCTCTGCTAATCTTCAGCCAACTCCAGCACCACACTGCCAGTGCTGAAAGTGCTGTAGCTGAGCAGTGGTGCCCAAATCTACAAATCCTCAAAATGAACTACTTTGTAGATATAACTCATAAGTCCACCAAAAGATAGCTTTATGGTCATTTGGACTGTGTGATCTGAACCCATTAATTGAATTTGCCTTTTTTCTTTCGAGTATTTGTCTTACTTTTAGTTATAAGTATAAATGGTATTAAGACTGAAGTGTGTTCTACATTTTTAACATGTTTATCCTTTTTTTCTTAATTAGAAAAAGTTACAGAAGCTCCGCGACAATATTATTGGAGATAAACCAGATGATGGTAAGCACTCAAAAAAAGAAAAATTGAAAATATACAAGTATGAATGTGAATGCCCTGCCCATGTGCAGTTACAAATATATCCGAACATCACATGCCCAGAAAGCTCATGACTGTTATGCTCAGCCATTCAGGAGCATATGAAAAGGAAAGAGCATGCGTCCTCAGTTGGAGCTATGGTCGGGGAGAGGTGAGGCCAGTTAAGATGAGGGGACACCAAGGGTATGGAAGCAATGAAGAACTACTTGGTATGGCCAGCTCTAATAATTATTTTTAGTTCAGGTGTGCCTTAAAGGGTACTTGAACTGACATGTGACAGAATGAGATAAACATCTCTATGTAAAGTCCAAAGCCTACATACAGTGGCTTGCAAAACTATTCGTCCCCCTTGAAGTTTTCCACATTTTGTCACATTACTGCCACAAACATAAATCAATTTTAATGGTTTCCAAGTGAAAGACCAATACAAAGTGGTGTAAACGTGAGAAGTGGAACGAAAATCATACATGATTCCTAACATTTTTACAAATAAATAACTGCAAAGTGGGGTGTGCATAATTATTCAGCCCCCTTTGGTCTGAGTGCAGTCAGTTGCCTATAGACATTGCCTGATGAGTGCTAATGACTAAATAGAGTGCACCTGTGTGTAATCTAATGTCAGTACAAATACAGCTGCTCTGTGACGCCCTCAGAGGTTGTCTAAGAGAATATTGGGAGCAACAACACCATGAAGACCAAAGAACACACCAGACAGGTCAGGGATCAAGTTATTGAGAAATTTAAAGCAGGCTTAGGCTACAAAAAAAGATTTCCAAAGCCTTGAACATCTCACGAAGCACTAATCAAGCGAGCATTCAGAAATGGAAGGAGTATGGCACAACTGTAAACCTACCAAGACAAGGCCGTCCACCTAAACTCACAGGCCGAACAAGGAGAGCGCTGATCAGAAATGCAGTCAAGAGGCCCATGGTGACTCTGGACGAGCTGCAGAGATATACAGCTCAGGTGGAGGAATCTGTCCATAGGACAACTATTAGTCGTGCACTGCACAAAGTTGGCCTTTATGGAAGAGTGGCAAGAAGAAAGCCATTGTTAACAGAAAAGCATAAGAAGTTCTGTTTGACGTTTGCCACAAGCCACGTGGGGGACACAGCAAACATGTGGAAGAAGGTGCTCTGGTCAGATGAGACCAAAATGGAACTTTTGGGCCAAAATGCAAAACGCTATGTGTGGCGGAAAACCTACACTGCACATCTCTCTGAACACACGATCCCCACTGTCAAATATGGTGGTGGCAGCATCATGCTCTGGGGGTGCTTCTCTTCAGCAGGAACAGGGAAGCTGTTCAGAGTTGATGGGAAGATGGATGGAGCCAAATACAGGGCAATCTTGAAAGAAAACCTCTTGCAAAAGACTTGAGACTGGGGCGGAGGTTCACCTTCCAGCAGGACAACGACCCTAAACATAAAGCCAGGGCAACAATGGAATGGTTTAAAACAAAACATATCCATGTGTTAGAATGGCCCAGTCAAAGTCCAGATCTAAATCCAATAGAGAATCTGTGGCAAGATCTAAAAACTGCTGTTCACAAACGCTGTCCATCTAATCTGACTGAGCTGGAGCTGTTTTGCAAAGAAGAATGGGCAAGAATTTCAGTCTCTAGATGTGCAAAGCTGGTAGAAACATACCCTAAAAGACTGGCAGCTGTAATTGCAGCAAAAGGTGGTTCTACAAAATATTGACTCGGGGGACTGAATAATTATGCACACCCCATTTTGCAGTTATTTATTTGTAAAAATATGTTTGGAATCATGTATGATTTTCGTTCCACTTCTCACGTGTACACCACTTTGTATTGGTCTTTCACTTGGAATTCCAATGAAATTGATACATGTTTGTGGCAGTAATATGACAAAATGTGGAAAACTTCAAGGGGGCCGAATACTTTTGCAAGCCACTGTAGAACTAGCCTATCATCTTCTTTTCATCACTGTAAAGGTTAAGAATTCAGGTACGTAAATGGCACTTTCTCTTCAGGTGGACTTGAGTCAGACTGTAGCATAACTGTCACTGATAACTAACTACAGATAATAAAACTCTTGCATGGTAGAGAGATATGTTGGAGTGAGGGGAATAAATAAAAAGGTCAATCGTTCAAGATGGGATCTGTATAAAATTTAAGTTTTATGTTTTTAAACACCAAATAAGACTTTAGGGATTCAAGGGAAGTTGTTTTTTAAGATTAGGACTATACATTTAATTGACTTTTTCATCAGTTTATTTTTAGTTCAAGTTTGCTTTAAATGTTTAGGGCTACCCAAACCGGCATTTGTAAAAACACCTTGAAATCTATTAAAAATCTATGTAACTACTGTTACCGGAGTGCATAGCTGACTGGCAGGACACCCAGATCTCCCCCTCATCTGGTGCTCCCTGCGGGCTCTTGCATAGTGTTGCAGTGGAGTGTACTCAACTGTCCGCCGTTCCTCCTGCTCCAGGCGGCTTCTGAACATCTCAAACATCCTTCTAAATCTTTGCCAGTCTACCTGCGCCTTGGACCCTGGCCCACCACTGTTTATGTTGAAATTCCCTGATCTGTTTAGGCCAGTATTTTACAAAAAAGTAAACTGTTCCTTGCAAGCAGGGATATTTCCTACTTGTCTGAAAGAAGCAATCATCAGGCCACTACTCATGAAACCATCCCTAGATCCGGATATTCTGAGCAGCTACACACCTGTCTCCAACCTCCCCTCTCTGGGAAAAATTATTGAAAAAGTTGTGTATCTCCAACTTAAAGTCAGACTCTCAAGTAACAACATCTTTTACCCCCTACAATTTGTCTTCAAGAAGCACCACAGCTGTGAAACAGCCCTTGTCCAAATTTGTAATGACCTGCTCATGGTCAGAGACAGAGGCGAGTGTTCCATCCTAATACTGCTTGATCTCTCAGTGGCTTTTGATACAGTTGATCATGAAATCTTGCTTTACAGGCTGCAAGAGTACTGTGGCATTAATGGTTTAGTCCTCCAATGGTCCTCCTTCTTCCTGGCTGACAGAGCATAAAGGGTAGCCTGTTAACACACCAAACCTCACCATTGCCACATAACACCAATCCTTTGCTCACTCCACTGGCTACCCATAAAATGGAGAATCCTTTTAAAAATTAGCAAGTGAACATTCAAATCCCTACATCACTTAGGCCCCAGATACCTGAATGATTTGCTTATTGAGTCAAAAGGATCCAATCATTTGACCACCCCCAAAGTCCAACCAAAAACCTTTGGAGCCAGAGCTTTCTGTCATGCTGCCCCTACCCTTTGGAATGCCTTGCCAAACTTAAGCAACACAGTTCCAACCCTGGACATGTTTAAATCAAAACTGAAAAACCACCTGTTTAGTCTGACCATGTGGGACGATTTCGGCTGCGTATCCAGTGTGTGCAAATCTGTTCCCTGAGGTCACTTAAAAAGCATGCATACTGGACCTTTAAGCATACTGGACCTTTAAGCAACAGAGATGGCCAAGTGCATTGCTCCTTACTCCACCTGCTGGAAGCTACATCATGGACATTGCAGTTGTAACTCCTTGCATCCCAAAGCAACAGAACACATTCTTGTAGTCAAGGAATGCATCAGTATGTGCTTATTTTCCTACTGTATTCGTACCTTTATGTTTCCCAGAGTTGGTGGAGTATCTGTAAATGTGAGTGTCCTGGTATTCCTTCCTTCACTTCAGAGAACTGAAGAAGTCTTTTGTAACAGTGCTGAAACATTTAATAGAATGATGAGTTTGGGTAAAACATATCTTGCTTTTTCTTTAGATACAGTATACCATGCTCTATATGCTCTAGATACTGTGAACCTGCACAGACATTCTTTCTGACAATGGCCTCTATTCATAAAGCATTCCCACATACGGTAATGCTCAAAACAGCTGACTTTACCGACCATTTAGCAAAGTGTCCATTCATAAAAGCTGTTTCCGCATGAAAAGCTGACATTCCCAAGCAGTGTTGGAAATTACCGCCTTATGCAGTGATTATCACAACACATGTCACTACATGTCAATTCATAAAGATTAGAGCATGCAGAATGGGAAAGGAGAATACCGACTGTTTAGAAAAGAAGATAAGCCAGCGGATAACAGGCAAGCTAATGGAGACAGACCTCCCAGGCAGCAGCAGAGAGGAGGGAACAAAAAAGGCTTTCCAGAATACCCAGGCTGTGTTTTTTTAACCTCTTGGGTACCTGTTTTCAGATAAATTTCACATCAGAAAGCCTGCATGTGTAACATTTCTTGAAGTTCTTCTAAGCTGCAGCAATTAAATAGATTGTTTAGAAAGACTAATAGACAGATTCAGAGAAGATTCAGGGCAAGTAGAGGCAGTTTAAAAAAAATGCACACCTAAAGGGAAGTTGGGGCTGCCTCTTCTATTGTAACTCTGTCTCTGCACAGAGAAAATGTATCAACTCAGGCAGCACCGCTAGTTTAGTGCAGGAATTTCCTGATCTTTTATTGCAAGTGTAAACTTTTTTATGAATTAGCACACAAAAAGTATAAAATACCGATGCAGTGTTTTCCCTTCAAGGTTTTTTTTCCGCAAATGTTTTATGAATAGAGCCCAATGCCTTCTAATAATTTTGTTTCTTTCTATTTTAACAGATAAACTCACCATTGTTCACCAGCCAACTCGTAAGTACTCTTACAATTCAATACATTGAATTTTTAAAAATTTAGTTAAAATCTGAACAAATGCAGCTTAATAACTAAATACACAATGTAAAAAGTATTTGAAATGTTTTATCCCAAAGTGAAGTCTAATAGTTCTGCATATTCATAAAGCAGATGCAAACAGATGTAGAAGAATAGGGCTTAGCCCAACCTAGAAGGGGCTATTATATAGTAGTGAGAGCCTACTGCACCAATGGAAATATGCCCAGCTGGTCATGATTTGATAAAGGACCTGCTACGGCCCGAAACGCCTGTGCGTCATCACAATGCACAGACCCACTTTTGGATTTTAATCTGTTTATGATGTTTTAATTGAGCTAATAAAGTATTTATCTTGGATGGTGCGGATCGTATGGAATATATTAGATGGGGCCATTATGCAATTCACTTTTTCACCTGAGTTTTCTCCTAGGTGATATTTTTAAATTTGTCAATAAAATGCCTTTTAAGCCACCAGAAAGCAAGAAAATGCTCAAAATAATTTTGATAGTACTTTTTCATTTACTTTTTGGTACTTTTTTAGTTAAAAAGTACTGGAAAGTTATTTTAATTTGAAGATGAAAAATTATCTCCTAGGAGAAAAGTCAGGTGAAAAAGATAATTGCATATGGCCCAAGGTGTTTCTATATAAGACCCTTTAAACTGTTAATGTACGCTCTTGTCGAATTACAAGGGTCCATGCACAGCATGGGTGGGGTCAAGGAGGACATGTGAAGCCTCTGGACTATCCAGAGGCTTCCCTCAACCTGACATGTGTGGGGGTATTTGCCCCTCCTCCTCAAGAGCACCAGAGGTGAGCATTGTATTTGACATTGGAAAAGGGTAGGGGGGAAGGTTTTCCACCCCTCTCTTGCAAAGTACTCACAGTGTCAAAAAACATGTGGGCTGGTATTATTTAACCCTCCTGGCGGTTTGCTAAAAATCCGCCAGGGGGCAGCAAATCTTTTTTTTTTTATTTTTTTTTTGTTTTTTCATGTAGCGAGACAAAGTCTTGCTACATGATAGCCGCTGCTCAGCGGCATCCCCCCAGCCCCTCCGATCGCCTCCGGCGATCGGCGATCAGGAGATCCATGGCGACGGGGCGGGATGACGTCACTGACGTCATCGACATCGTGACGTCAAAGGGGATTCCGATCCACCCCATAGAGCTGCCTGGCACTGATTGGCACGGCAGCGCACGGGGTCTGGGGGGGGGGGGCGGCTGCGGCGCGATGGATAGCAGCGGATCGGTGGGTAGCGGCGGCGATTGGGCACTGCACGCAGCTAGCAAAGTGCTAGCTGCGTGCAGCAAAAAAAAATTATGCAAATCGGCCCAGCGGGGCCTGAGCGGTGCCTTCCGGCGGCATAGCCCGAGCTCAGCTCGGGCTTACCGCCAGGAAGGTTAAGTGACAAAGCCCCATACTCACAGCTTCTTGTTTTGGACAATACCTGCCTGCATGAAGGGAAAGGTGTTAAAAAATTAACTTAAAAAAAAAATGTTTTAAAAATTGTAAAATATTTATATTATCGTTATTGTCACAGGTTGCCACTAAAAAGTGAGTTCCACCAATGTAATGGAAATGAATGGAATCACTTTGGGATCTGAGACTCCACTTGTGTTAATAAAGCTTTAGGGCAATAATGCTGCTTTAAAAAATCAAAACCTTTAAATATAAACCAATCTGATAGCGGTAACCTGCTGATAAACAAAGAGGCAATCTGTCACGAGATCACCACTTGTTTAAATATAGGTGCCACCTAAACTCTTACCTATAAACTGTCATAGCAGGAATGGAAAGAATTTATTTTTCTACAGAAATTCATAGTATACTATATAGTAGATTAAAAAGGAGACATATTGTTAATGAAATTAAGTAACAAGATAATTAATAATATGTTATTCTGTATCTGTTTTTAATTATGCTTGT